>NC_089776.1:33618334-33738334 GCF_040412425.1 Macrobrachium rosenbergii | reverse complement strand
GAACGCTAGAAAAGTTTGGCAGCCAACTCTGTTTTATGGAAGGGAAATGTGAATGCTATGTTTACAGCAAGTGAAAGAAAACCAGTTGAAGCTGCTTTTCTTTTTTCTTTCTTTAAATCTTCAACTGAAAACCATTATGAACAGAGCCAACAGACAATACACCCAAGAGGGCTCCAGAAGGAAATCAGCCTGTAAAAAGAGAGAGATAATTGAGGACAATACATTAGTCAGAAGAGTGTATAACTCAAGAGTCGTAAAAGAGGAAAAGTAGAGGAAGATCCAGCAAAGGTTGGATAGATGAGGTAAAGGGGTACTCGAGAACAACTCTTAATAACTAGGAAACACAAAATAAGAATGTATAGCTAGGTATGATACAAGTATTTAAAGAGGTGCTGATGAGCCTTCTTTGTAGGTGTATGAAGCGGCTGATGTTGAGGAAGAATTTTGCATACGGGTTATCCCCTGATTTAGCAGTTAACGTAGTTATCTTGTGCTGTTTATTCTCTGATGACACCTCTGTAAAAAAAAAGAAGCCTGATATATATATATATATATATATATATATATATATATATATATATATATATATATATATATACTGTATATATATATGTGTGTGTACAGTATATTTGTGTGTGTGAAATGTACTCATATGTATGCACCAATAAGATATTAAATAATATACTGTGCTTGTACGTGTGACAAATTTGCATACAACTAAGAGGAAATCCTAGGCACAAACTCCTGCTATAAACATTATAATGCGCATCCATATAATGATTTTTTCTGTGTGCTTTTACGGCTTAGCGTGCGAGTAATCCAGGCCGGGATTAGTCTCTCCTGCCACTGGCCTCATAAAGTACGCTAAATGAAGACAACTTGCTCCAAGCTTCGGGACATGACTCATCTTCTTTAGCTTAGGACGATAGTCTATAGGTAATCCATCTAGAGGCCAGCCTGTCTCACTATGAAGTACTCAACTATTATCTTTGGACCTTGATACTCAGATTGAAGAAGTCTTTGTCCGACACCATGTCTAAACGTGGAGTTTATTACCCATAGACTATGGTCCCACCTCTTTCTTATGCAGTATTGCCGTCATTTTTGACAGTGTACAAGAACCTAGATTCAAGTGCAGCGTCTAAGCCGATATCGAAAATAGAAAGGTACGACTAGAGGAATGTAAACATGAACAAATAAAGAAAGACACGAGCAAGATGCTGGGCCTATACGCATTACACAACTTGCGACGCAAACAAAAGTAAACACACGTCCATTATATTAACTGATGTGTTTTCTCGGACCCGTCTCATACATTAGTCCAGTCATATCCTTTTTCAATATCTGTTCTAACCACATTTCGTGGAAGGACTAATTTTGTTTGTTGTATCGTTTCCTTTCACCTCCACCGTGTTAGAAGCGTCTTTGCTTAAAGTCATATAATTAGAACTTTCCATCTTAACCTCATCATCCATGGTGAAGATGGCTAAAAAAAAAAAACAAAAACGATTAAAGCTAACACGGACAGAGATGAAGACGTTGGTGGTTTTTTTTGGCAGAACTGTGACAAGTGGATTCTAATTCTCCCTAATTGCAGCAGAAGAAGAAGAAGTCGTTCTGCTTTATCTTCTGTTGTGAAGCGTTGTTAGTTGAGACAGAACGCACCGGTCTGTAATGAAATGGATCTTTTATATCTTCACGGTTAATTATCATTTTAGGAGAGTATAATTATTGAATATTATATAAGGATTTTTTTCAAAGCACTTCGAATGTTGCAAATAACCACTCTTAACTCATTTTATTAGGCTTTGCGATTTCGCAGATGCGGAGAGACTGTTTAGGTTGACAATAGTGTGCTAGTGAACGCTGCCGTGAAACTTGACTAGGAGTCTGCGAGCGAATGACAAACACTTGTCAGTTTGTGTTGATATTTGTGGTCAGTGACGATCATTCTGACGGTGATATGTCGAACCAACCTTTTCGTGACTGCTGGAAGCAATACAGACTGATGTCCATGGAGTTGCCTTAACATAAAGAGGATATATCGATCTGTGTTAATTGTGGGGAGGGTGAAGGCCCTTCATCCCTATCCATAGCCTAGCCTACCAGCCTCTGCTATTGTGTAGCCTAGCCCCTTATAGCTTGAGACGCTGCATCATAAACAAGGTAGCTATTATGGTACTAGTAGACAGTACTGCCCAAACAGATTCACTGGAAGCATTGCTAGGGGACTGCGAAGGTGGGAAGAGCGACAGCTCCAGACGGAGGCAGAGTTGGGGGGTAGAGGTCGGTGGCCACCATAGTGAAGGGGCGTCTGGCTCAAAAGAGATTTGGATGAGGAAGCGGATGAAGAAATGTCTCTGCATGCTTCTCTTTTTGATTCTCCTGGGGGTGGCTGGAGTTGTCTATTTTGGGTATTTCTGCCCAGAGACAGTTTGTGCTCTGAGCTTTTCGCCGTTGCAGAGGAGATATAAAATGAAGTACATCAAAGATGGAATCAATCAATTTCACATCGGAACCGACGAGGCTGGAAAACCACTCAGCAACTCAGCTCGGTCTGCGACGGGGCCCTCGTTCGAAGAGGTCACTGGACACGACTTTCAGTTTGACATCAGAGGTCACGACGTTATCGTTTTTCTACACATCCAGAAGACTGGAGGAACAACGTTTGGGAGGCATTTGGTTGATGATCTTGATCTAGACAGACACTGTGAATGCCACAGAAAAATCAGGAAGCGATGCACTTGCCTGAGACCAGGCCCTCACTCAGACGAGACTTGGCTTTTCTCAAGACACTCGACTGGGTGGAAGTGTGGCCTTCATGCTGATTGGACAGAGCTTACAAGTTGCGTTGATGATATGATGGATAGGATCGAAGACAATTCAGTCGAGAGACGGTAAGGCAATATCTCTCTTGGTCAGGTTAGGCTAGTCATATATAAACTTGCAATTATGGTTTTTGGTAAGTATACTTGCACAGGCCTTATAATGTTTGCTATTACCTACATCATTTCTTTTGGCCGCTTTACCTACATCATTTCTTTTGGCGCTAGCTGCAACCCCTTTCATTCCTATTCCTGTATTTCCAGTCATATTCTCATTCTTCCATCATGCTTTCGACTCTCTCATAACAATTGTTTCTTAGTGTAACTGCAAGGTTACTCTCTTGTTACACCTTTCAGACTTTTCTTCTTTCAATTTCCATTTCAGCGCTGAATGACCTCACAGGTCCCAGTGCTTGGCCTTCGGCCAAAATCCAATATTATTCTTCTACTTACTCATGTCAGTTGTGTTTTGCTTAGTGTTAGTGCCATCAGTGCACCTTACACCATACATGGTGAACTGTTGGCATTATATTCTTAAGGTTCTTTACTGTGTCCCTTCAGCCCCTAGTGGCAACTCCTTACATTCCTTTTACTGTACCTCCGTTCATATCCTCTTTCTTCCAACTTACTTTCCACCCTCTCCTGATAGTTGTTTCATGTTGCAACTGTGAAGTTTTCTTCCTGCTCTACCTTTATAACCTTTTTACTGTCAATTTCCCTCTCACTGTCAAATGATTCATAGGTCACAGTGCTTGTCCTTTTGCCAAAATTTTATTTTCCATTTAGTATATTGTCAGTTGTAACAACTTTTTCCCCATGGTGACTTCCTATACAAACTTATCCTGTTGCTACCAAAATATTGAAATGTATGGTGACATGTTAATACTGTTTAATTTTAGGTAGTGTTTATCATAATGTGCTGCCGCCTCTTTGTTGTGGTAAATACATTTTATTTGAGACTGACAACGCGAGTTGAATTCAAACAAAAGAAGATCTCTTGGTTGACCTTGAATTACTTGTCTAGTTCAAGTGTTCACCACCCAGTGTATTTTGAATGCTTTAGCTCTCGTCAGAATTCTCCTTGCCATAGCAGCAGGAAGTTGTGAGTACTTCAGTGTTTTGACAGTTGGCGGATTTTATGGTATTGAAATTCTGCCTTTGTTCTTTAGGATGTCTTCCACAGGAAAAAAATCCAAGAACATCAAGTTCAGTAAAAATGATTATTGTGTTAGCAGGATGTTTAATTTTGAATTAGGTAGACATACTGTGTCAGCTGCAGGGGTCTGTAGTGTGGTCTTGAGGACAGATGTTAAGACTGGGAATTGGTCGAAGGACTTTATGCTTAAGTTTCTTAGACGTAAGAAAAGAAGGGAAGCAAATAGATTGAGAAAGCAAATAATTAGGTCAAGACATAAATCTGTTTATTCTCCTTAAGTGCCTTTGTCATTTGTCTGTATTCAGTCTCCAGCTCTTTCCTCTGCTACTCATTTAGCTAGAACAGACTTCTTTAGTTCCACCTTCCACTCCCCTTTTGCTCAGGAAAAGTGTATTGAGTAGTTGAAATGGGATGTGAACTTTATTTTAGTGTCAGATAAAGGGTTTGATGGCATTCATGTTAGGAAAACCATTCCATGTCCCCTGTAACGTACATGTACAATTTTTATCACATTCCCTTTTTGAGAAGTAAGGCATCAGTGCCATTCCCTGTGAGTAGCCAGCACTCAGGACTGCCCTGTGACAGTTGGGAGAGTCTCTCTGCCAGC
Source organism: Macrobrachium rosenbergii (assembly GCF_040412425.1). NCBI lineage: Eukaryota > Metazoa > Arthropoda > Malacostraca > Decapoda > Palaemonidae > Macrobrachium > Macrobrachium rosenbergii. The sequence continues at coordinate 33,733,746 of NC_089776.1, read as the reverse complement.
TAGCCTAACTGGGTTGGTTCTTGGGGTGATGTGGTTTTTTGGCCTCCTTCACCTTTGTCTCATATACCTTGCTATGATACCCGTTTAATGCAGTTGCTAAAGGATCATTTTAGGAAACGTAAATCTTCTCACAAAATTTCGACTTCACTATCGTTGTAATCTAGTAATGGTGATGACAGCACTACAAGGACTCATGGTATAGGTATACAGTAAACAATATTATTAAAAATTTTGTTTTTATATAAGTAACTTACCAAGTAATTACATAGCTACAGTGTCAACTTGCATGGCAGCTTAAATTTTGAAATTCGCAGTAACGGTCTTTTGTTTTGTGTAGGTGAATAGCCCTGCCCATTTTTGGGGAAGAGAGGAACAAGTCAGCAAAGAGCTTCATTTTATTTCTGCCGGCTTATGACTTAGGATCAGTTGTGAGAATTCAGCTTATTTTGGAATTCTTTTGCCTTTTCTGTTGGTGTTTTTCCAATTGGTGAAGTATTTTTACCTTTGGTAGCCTTTGATGTGATTAGCGAGTGTAAGGTTTTCTTTTTGAGACCGAATTTTGTAAGATTAAGACTTTTTTTTCATGATTGGAGACTTGTTTTTTCGTTGATTACGACTTTTTGGATAACTGACTTGTTTTTACACAGTAGTATGTCGGACTCAAGTTCAGCTAGTGTTCATTATTGTAGCAAGGGCTGCAATATGAGATTAACCAAGGCATCTTACGACTCACATACCCTTTGTTCGGATTGTAGGGGCAGGTGTGTTCTGTAGATTTGAACTGTAATGAGTGTAGAGACTGGGATGACAAAAAGTGGAGAATTTTAAAGTCACAGTTAGCTAAACTGGAAATAGACAGGAAGAGGAAGGTGGCTTCTAGAGCTGATAGCAAGACTTTAGCTGGTCAAGACTCTGCTACTAAACCTTCTAGTGATGTTATTATTCCTGTTATATCTACTCCTTTACCTATTGTGTCTCCCATTCCCAGTCCTCTGAATGTACCACTTACTCCTTTGCCTGGCTCCCACGCTTCTGACCCTAACCCCATTGCCGGTTTCGAATCAAGGGTTGACCAGAAACTCGGTCTGATAGTGAATACTGTGGAACAATTAGGAGCTTCCATCAAGGCCCTGTGGATAAAATGAATGATAAGGGTGCCAGTGAAGTGTTAGTGGAAGAGGTGGCTGCTTGTCCCGCCAATGCTCCTAGGCAAATGTCACCGTCATACTCCCCTAAACCTGGGAGGGGTCATACTGGAAGCCCAGGAGGTCGGTGGGGTCTTCCCTCAGGTAGTCGTCCCCTCAGAAGCACCTGTTGTTGCGTCCCAGTTTGCTACAGACAGCCATTGGAAAGGCATCTGTAAGGAAGTGCATTATCTGTCCTCTAGTTCAGAGATATCCAGTTTTCTCCGGAATGCCGTGCGGTTGAGCGACAGCACTTGATTCCCAAGAGCTCTTCCACTCACAAGCACCCTTCATCGTCCAAGCGTCATTCATCTTTCGAGTGCCCATCTACCGCTCTCGAGCGCCAAACGCCCAGCCTCCTCTTTTGAGTGCCTGGCACCAACTTCAGTCCTTGCGGTGCCAGCTCCTGAGCACCCGGCTCCTTCTGGTTAGACACGTACTTCGGCTCCTGCGCCCGCAGCCTTGGATCCTTCATTGGTGCCGATAGGCGCCAACTTGATAACATTTTGGGACTCCTCAAGAAGGCACCTTCTTCAACTAAGGCTTCTACTGATTTGTCCAAGTCCCCAATTTTGTCGGAATAGGAAAAAGACGTAGATTAGGGCATTGCTCCCACAGCGGCCTTGCTAAGCTATTTGCTGCTAAGCTTCCCGGATTTTTTCTCTCCAGTGGCTCCTGCTTCTCCTGCTTCAGCTTTTTTAATAAGTAACCAGCCTGTTGACTCTTCCAGGCTGCCTAAGATGGTGCTTTCATCCTTTGCGAGGAAGGCCTCTAACCAGATTGAGGGTTGGCTCTCCGAGAAGAGAGAGCAAGGAAAGGCCTCTTTCAGTTGTTTCCATTGTTCTGTTCGCCAGTCCAGGTCCCGCTGGTATAGATGACGGATGCCATGCTACAGGACTGGTCGAACAAAGACCTACATGCATTCCCACCATTCAACATGGTAAGGGAAGTTTTAAACAAGTTTCGTACCCACCAGAAGGTGACAATGACTTTAGTAGCTCCATTTTGGCCTCTGAAGGATGATGGGTGGTGGTTTTTTATCATGTGGTGTAGGTGACAGCGTTGTTTTTTCTGGTTGTTTTTATTGTGGTACTGTGCCCAGGGCAGGGGCAACTATTGATGCAAAGCTTGCACTAAAGTAGAGGCACTTCACGGCTATACCGCCACGCCCTACTGGTTAAGATGAGCACCAACCAGAGGCAGTATCTACTGTACCTGCAGTAGCTCTCTTACCAGGTAAGGAGACAACAAGTATTGTTTCAATGCTGGCAAATTCTCTATTCTCAAATTCATTACCATCGCTAATGTTTTGCAGTAGAATATGTCCATGTATCCCACCTCCTGTCAGTGTGGGATTCAGCTATGTAATTACTTGGTAAGTTACTTATGTAAAAGTGACGTTTTTATAATAAAATAAAGTTTTATATATACTTACCAAGTAATTATATTATATAATCGGAGTCCCCCCCTCTTCCCCTCACATGGACATAAGGGCTTAAACAAATTGGAGCTCTTTGCTGAGTTGTTCCTCTCTTTCTCCGAAAATGGGCGGGGCTAGTCACGTACACAAAACAAAAGAGCACTACTGCGAATTGCAAAATTTAAGCTACCATGCAAGTTGAAACTATAGCTATGTAATTACTTGGTAAGTACAGTATATATAAAACTTTATTTTATTATAGAAATGTCATATCTGCAGTGTTAATTCAGTCGATTGTTGAACCATTCTCTTTTACTTTTTCCTCATTATAAATCCTTGTCTGCCATTCCTTTCCTCTTTCTCCTCGAAATGCACTCGTTCAACCTTCTGCAAATGTTTCCCCATCCAGTTCTGTCACTGTTATAGAATCTTCAGTTTTCTCCGAGCTAAATGCCATTCTAGCTGCTTTACCTTCAGGAAGTGGTATTAGGTCAGTCGAGACTGTTTCATGTGAAGCTGGGGTGTCTGGTCTCCCCCCACCCTTCATTCCGACCTTCCCTGTTTTCTTTGGCACCTGATGGCGCTTAGGCTCTTCTTGCTCACCCACCTTGTCAGCTCTGTTTAGCTGCAGCAGTCTGCATTTACCTTGGTTCCCCTTCAGTAGAGCCAGAGGTTCATTTTGAGGAGCTGGCTGCTGTTGCCTTGTCTCCCTCTCTGGCAGAAGAGGAGTTTGTAGCGGAGGAGTCTCCTATATTTCAGTGCTTGTTAGTGTTGCGTCTTGCTTTATCACCATTTAGTGGAGGAAGGAGGTCCAGTAGGAACTAGATCCCTGTAATCTTAAAGCATTTTGGCTCCCATTAAGTCTTTAAAAAAACCCAGACTTTCTCCTTAGATTAAATGCATTTTGGTAAGATTTCTCGGGCTCTGGTGCATAAAGCTTCTTTCAAGAATGCCAGCACTTATCTTTTTTATTTTATAAAGTCAAGTAGAACTGCCTCTTATGATACCGGCGTATAAACCTCATTCAGTCAATAATTCAGATTTCTTTGCCTGTCTCCATCTTTTGAAGGGACGTGGTCTTGAGACTTGAGGTGCTTTGGATAGATGCTGAGGCAGAGATTTTCTCCAGGTTTCTGTTTAGAGTTATTGAAGTTTTATCTTTTGCTGAACTTTTGGTCAGAATGAGCACCTCTTTCCTGTGCCAACTAAAGAAGTTTGTGGCGCCAGCTGATATTAAAGCATTAGAGGAGTCATTTGAGTTTGTAACTTATGTGGACAAGGCTATTAGACACTGAAGGCAAATGTTTGCATGTTTATACTAACTCCGTTGTGAAGAATGAGGACAATATTGCACTTATCTTTGAGCAAGGGTTTCTCCTTCTCAGAAGATGGCAGCTGTTTTAGTTTTTCCTTTGGATCACCTCAATCCTACTCTTTTCAAGGTGACAAAGGAGGGTATTTTAGTGTAGGAAATTAGAGATTTTATGTGAGTGACTTACCAAGTAATTACAGAATGGGAGCTATGTAATTACTTGGTAAGTATATATAAAACTTTATTTTATTATAAAAATGTCATTTTTATATAAGTGACTTACTAAGTAATTGCATAGCTCCCATTCTGCAATTACTTGGTAAGTCACATATATAAAATCTCTAATTTCCCACACTTTAGCCACAGTAAAAAGAGTCAGCGAGTTACAAGCCCTGGACAAACAAGTTGGTTTTTTGCAAGAGACAGCTATTTGCTCAAATATTTTAGGCTTCTTAGCCAAAAACGAGTACCCGTCTGACCCTTGGCCTCATTCTTTTTCTGTCCAGAGTCTTGCAGAGCAGGTAGGACCGTCGGAACAAGAGAGAGTATTATGCCAGTTAAAGCATTAAGATTTTACATGGAGAGACCCAAGAATATCGGAGGGGATCCTCATAACCTCTGGTGTTCTGTCCAGAACCCTTCACGTACTCTCTCCGAGAATGCTATCTCTTTCTTTTTGAGAGACATTATTTTAGAGTCTCACTTGGGAATTCAGGAGAATAATGTACCGTTGTTAAAGGTAAAAGTACATGAAGTACGGGCAGTAGCCACTTCTTTGGCTTTTTAATGCAATCTCTCTCCAGCTACCATAATCCAATTGACTTATTGGAAGTGTTGCTCAGTCTTCGCCAACTATTACCTACGTGACGTTGAAACTGTGTTCGAGGACTACAGTGCGCTGGGTCCGATTCTCTGCGGCTGGCGTGGCACTAGGGAATGAGGGGTAGGAGTGATCCTCCTATTTCTCTGTCTCCTAGCCTTGAGTTGTTGAGTTTTGGGAAGCCGGGGGTACTTAGTACCTGGAGCACCCTCCAATCTTATGGATGGGTAATACAGGTATATGTTTTTTAAATGGTGTACAAGTAATATAGTTTTATGGTCATGTGTTAGTCGATGTCTATTTTTCACCCAGGGCAAGGGCAATTGTTTTGTTTAAGCTTTGTTGAGTTTAAGAAGCACTCCCTGACCACAAAGCTCCCACTGAAGTAGGGACAATCCTGACACTACTGGTCATGTCCCTACAGGTCGAGATGAGAAACGACCAAGAGTCAGGGTCTTTCTGCTCTTGCTCTCTCCCCAGGTAAGGTTACAACAAGCATCCCCACAATGCCAGCATTTCTTTTCTATTTCAAATGCATTTCTTTATAATGTTTTTGGAGTAGCACATGCCCATTCTTCCCACTTATCGATGTGGGATTCAGCTATGTAATGACTGTACTTGGTAAGTTTCATATATAAAAATGACATTTTTATAATAAATAAGGTTTTATATATACTTACCAAGTAATTACATGAACAGAGCCCATCCCTCCTCCCCACACAATGACATAGAGCATAAACGAAAGAAGGGGGCCCACTTACCTGCACCAAAACAAAAAGAGCGCTACCGTGAATTTTCAATTCTTAAGCTGCCGTTTAAAGTAGAAACTATAGCTAAGTAATTACTTGGTAAGGATATATAACTCCTTATTTTTTTATAAAAAATGTCATGTTTATGAATTTTATAAGAAGGTATGAAGGTTCTTTGTATATATAAACATTCAAATATGTTACTGAAGAAATAGTTTAATATTTATCACAATAAACCAATGATATCAGAAACATTAGTTGTCAGCCAATCACGAGCTACACATGCTCATATGCCACATCTTCACCTGTGGGTGAACAGTTGAAATGAAACCGACCATAGTAAACATCTTCCCTAAAGGAAGGGAGGTCAAGATACCGTAGCAGTTGGGATCCAGCTGCTATGGTATCTCAGTGTTTGGCTGATCCTAGCACCCTGCAAGGCACAGTCGTGCTGGGATAGGGACATACTGCTCTTACTCTGTCACAAGCAGGAGACTGTAATACACTGAGAAAAGTCAGACCTTAGCCCAAGCACTGGGTGAAGCTCCAGGACTTGTAGGTTGACTTGGTAGTGGCAAGTCTGTCATTGAGACACTTTGAATAGTCAGTTCAGGTAGGTTTCAGTACAGTTTCTATTGTGACAAGAACAACCAGCTCTGCTTTGGCTGCTCATTCTTGGTCATATGTCATTCCTGGAGATGCTTGTCCCACTTGGGCTTCTGCACCTGTGGTTGGTTACTTTAGTGGTGTCTGAAGCAACACTGGCTATTTGGTTCAGACCCTCCATCATTCATTTTACCTATCACCAGGAGGTGAAGGATGATCTGTTAGAGTTCTGCTGAATTTCCTACTTACAGAGATGCAGCTGTTCTTTGACTCATTGAAGGAAGGTGGGGTGCACGATTGAATAGCTTGCTTGTTTCAGATGTGTGGATGAGATGTGATTCACTAGCCTATCATTGATCTCAAGATGGGCATGGCACTAATGGTATAGTAAACATTTTGGGATCAATCAGTAGGCTTATTTTGTACAGATGAGTGCCAGAATGATTGTTGGGGCATATGTCGACAAGCAAGAGAGAACAGTCTCTCTCCCTTTGGCAGTTGGCAATACAAGTGAACAAGAGGGCAGCTTGTCATGTCATAAAGCTGTCAGCTAGGCACATCTTCGTTAGTCAGAATATAGTGGCAGATCAGTTCAGTTGCCTAGAGCAGATTGTAAGGTCAGGGTGGTCCCTACACCAGCAGGTGGTGGAGAAGCTCTCTGAACTTAGGTGAATGCTGGTCTATTGACCTGTTTACCACACATTTAAACAGGAAGCTCCTAGTGTTCTGCTCTGATGTTTCTGACCTAAAGATGGAACTGGATGTAAAGGAAGAAAGTTTCTATCCTCATAGGAACAAATCGTGAATTAAGGAAAATTTTATCCCAGCTCCAACCATCATTGCATCTGTCCATGTTGCCAAAGAAAAAATGGTTCTGGATAGTCAGGTGAGTGCCAGTACTCAGTCCTCTGGAGTAGGATGTGACTTGTGTTCTTTATCCCTTGCTGTCTTTTTGCTGCTTGTTAATTGCCTAATTACCATGCTTCACAGTCTGCCTTATTTGTGCAATGCACAGATTTTTTGACTGGACGAGCTTTTACTAAAGATATATCTGAGTAGAAGACTTCAGGTTTGTGTATACAGGAAAAGTGCAAGTTATCCTAAAACTGTGAATTCAAGTGAAGAGCCCACTGGAAAATGCAACCCAGTGCTCTTTTATAGCTTAGGTTAAAAAAAATAAAACTAGGAAAACAAGGCCATCTTGTTAAAAGTAAGTACAGTAGATTATTATTGCCTACCCACCAGTTATTATGGTACTACTGTAATTTCAAGTATGGCAGTGGTTTGTTTTTCATAAAGATATTTACCATGGTTTGTGAATTTACCTTGCCTATTTGTTAGGTATTTTTTTAAAATGTTCTGCTCTTAATTGTTGTTTCCTTATAGGTACTTTTATATAACCTTCCTTCGGGATCCAGTTCACCGTTATCTCAGTGAATTTAAACATGTACGAAGAGGTGCTACATGGAAGACAGCTCGTTTGTTGTGTGAAGGGAGGCCTCCTACTAGGGTGAGCATAGTTTTACTGCCTTTCATAGTCTTTTGAGTGTAAAGTTTTTAATGAAAGCTATACCAAGTTTCTTTGAATCATTTTATGTTTCTGTTAGTCCATATTCATACAACAAAAGTACTAAACAGTTTTACATATGCTTTTACAGTAAACCCCCTGTATTTGTGGTCTCTCAATTCGCTGACTCACCTATTTGTGGATTTCTCTATGTAACATATATACGCATTATTTGCTGAAAATTCGCCCATTCATGGTATTTTTCACTGAGAAATATTCACTAATTACTGTATTTTCATCTCGTTTTCAAGACTAAATGCATTTTTTGTGATAAAACTATTAAAATACTCAGGTAATGCTCGAGTTACGATAATTCACCTTACGATAATTCGATTATTGCAGTGGGGTAAGCAATTAATACCGATACGACAATATTTAAAAAATATTTTTAAATTTCACGAGAGAGAGCAAATTACAATAGACAACTTTTCCTCCATCTCTTTATCCCATCTTCTAGTTAAAAAAGTAAAAGAGAATGATAAAAGTACAGTATTGTTAGTAACGTTATACTCTTGCGTAAATGCGCACAGCCATAAACAACTGACTGTGAAACTGGTGTTTTGCTTATAACCGAATTGGATAACAAGAGCGTTTACCTAGTATTTCAACCATTGTACGGTAATAAACAATTACCGTAGGTTATAGGACAAATGACGTTAAGTAGAATAGGACTGATATATTTTTACGTTATACCCTTATTCGGTATGGATAAAAAATCTTCAAGGAAATATACTGCTAAATTTAAGCTGCATGTTGTAACTGAAGCTGAGAAAACATTTTTCAAGCTGCTAATGACTATGCTGTAGGTTATTGTGCATCGGCAACATGGATGAAACACGACCGTAATTAAAATTGGAGAGAAAGTATTTTACTCAAAACTACTGGACTTGAAAGAACACATTACTGATATTTTTACGCCGATAAACGATAAATATGAAATGCTTGTATTAGGATGAAATCAAGTGAAAATAGCGAACGGAATCTTGATTTTTTTTTTACACAAAACAAACGCCCCCAAACGGCCATCGTCAATCGTCATCTATTAACAAAAATATTATATAAAGTAATTTCACAACGAGATGTATTTTAGTTATATTTCAACTTAAAAACATGTTTTTTTATTTGGAAAATAACCATTGCCCCATATAAATAAAGTATCTAGAGATTCATTTACACTAACTAGAAGCAAGAAAAGGGTCTCTGAACTGAATTAGATATGGCAAAATAAACACCGCATAAACGATTTCCAAAACCAAAACATGATCGTATTTGAAAGTGTTGATTCGAAACAATTGGTTTTTAGGTGCATTTATAATACAAAGGCAATATAAGAATATATATACTTTAATATTATTGGATACAGTGAATTTGGCATAACATTTCAAAAGATCCTTGGAAAAGATGCATATTCGTTTTTTTATGTTGATGTTTGTATAATTAGGTTGTAATATTTTTTGAATATAGAGTACAGTATAATGAAGAGGAATGAAAAAACACGCGGTTCATCGTATATTGTATACAATATACCATAGTGTAGGCTAAGCTAATTTTTGTTTGTTATTCAATTTCTCTTTGTAGTGAATTATATAGAAGTGTAGGTAAAGTCACTTTACATGAACTTCCAGAATTAGCTGATATTAATAATTACTATATCGTGTATGTTTGGAGTATACTTTATAGTGAAATAGGCTAGGCTACCAGTTATATATATAGCTTAATGGTACCAAATACCCTAGTGTAGGCTAGGCCATGCTCAGATACTACCCGTGTGAGCATTTTTACTTTTTTTGTGTGTGTTTGAACTATCAAAATAGGCAGTTCTAAGTGTTTTTAGAAGGGTTCTAAGTATTCTTATAACATATCTGGTTTCAGCAATTTGAAAATGCAGTGTGTGGGATGCATCCCCTTGCTAAAGTCTCGTGGGGTTTACTGTATTGCCAACAATAGTTGGGAATGAGGATTGTATTTGAAAATGTTGATTTGAAACTAATTGGGTTTTTAGCTGCATGTTATTAATTTATAGGCACAGAGGGTGAGAGAATGAATTGATTGCATCCTTTGAATTAATTTCTGGTTCAGATTCAATGACATATTGTGTACCAATATTTCTCTATGATTTTTGTATCTGATTTGTGTTATATTGGTATGTGGTTTTTTAAATTCCTCTGTTTTTTTGATTTACATTAGGTTGTAATTTTTAATTTTTTGTAGGACCACATGATTAAGTTAATTGAGAGATGAGGAATGAAAAGAACAGTATGGTTCATCAGTCTTGGGGATTAGAATCAAACAATCACTACTTAAGCTAAGTACCTACCAAGCAATTACATAGCTAGTGGCTTTCTATACAGCAGTCTAATGCAATTAAAATTTTCGCTGTGGCGCTACCATTGCTAGTATAGGTAACAGGGTCCCACCCACTTTCGGGACTGACAGGTACAAATCAGCAGAGAAGATCAATTCATTTTCTGCCGGCTCCCGACTAACATCGGTAGTCTTGTGCAGTCATTGCTTCATCTTTTTTGGATTTTGTCCTTAGTTTGTTGAAGTATTCTCTTTCTTTTTTTTTGTGGTGGCTTTAAGAGGGCAGATTTTCGTTATATCGTTAGCTAACGTTATTTCTCAAGATAGTTAATTATGTCTGACTCCAGCTCTTCAAACATTCGTTACTGTAGTGAGGGGTGTAAAACCAGACTTACTAAAGTGACTTATGATTCAACACACTGACACCGTGAACTCATATATCTGATGTAGGGGCATGGATAAAGGAAAGAAGTTCCACAATCTTGCCTTTCTACACTTTCCAGGGCCCATCTTTGCTCTTTCCTGGCTGAAGAGACCTTTCAAAATGGGTCCCGGTCATTGCCTATTTCTCAAGATTTGTAAGAGGCCTTTTCATCTTTGGCCCAGAAAACCTGTAAGATTTAATATCTAAAACCCTCCTGCAGCACCTTCTAAGAAGCTCTCCTCTTCCAGGCACCACTCACCTTCCAGGCACCCAGTGTCTTCATCCGGGTAGATGAATGACCAGTGGCTTTCAGGGAAGAAGGAGGACCAGTTATCTCCTCATGCCTGGCACCAGCCAGACTGTCCAGCCTGGCACCAGTAACAAGACAATTCGACCTTTCTGCCAACCAAGCACCTGACCAAGGCAAAGGTTCTACAGCAACAAGTGTCTTTGATCTTCTGCACTTGAGACAATGGATCCGAATTCCCCAGGATTCCCATCAGGTTATTCAATTGGCAAATTTTATGGGGTTTTGCAGAAGATTGCACTCAACTTTTTGTCAATAAAGCAAAGGTCCTGAAGACCCTCTGTTGTCTCCAGTTTCGATGGCCAGATGAACCTCCAGGAAGTGGATCAAGAACCTTTTCCATCAGCAGTTTCATGTAGCGGCCTGTTAAGGTTTTTCTTGGCCAGTTATCTGACCTTCTTTGCCCCAGCTGATCCAGTTTCTCCTGCCTCCACCTTCCTCATGAGGAATCAGCCCGACGTCAGCTCTCGTCTGCCTAAGATGGTACTGTCTTTTTCTTCTAAGAAGGCTTAAAGGGAAGTTGATGACTGGCTCTCTCAGAAGAGGGAACAGGGCAGGGTTGCCTTTGCCTTCCCTCCTTTGAGACTTACACGCTGGGGATATCTTGCATATGCCATGGGAGAAGCTCCCTCCCTGGAAGTCGCTGCCCCTCCCAGGGGGATTTCTCAGGCATAATTGACGTGGTGTGTCATTTGGCCTTCTCTGTCTGCCAAGATTATGTATTCTGTGGCAGATTTAGACCACCTCATTAGAAATATCTTCAAGGTATTTGAGGTCTTAAGTTTTCTTAACTGGACAGTCAGAGCTCTAGCCCAAGAAGATTGAAGACTGTCTTGCTTGCAGAGGACTTCGCTGCAGACTGGTTAGGAGTATTGTCCTGCTCGTACAAGGCAATTAGAGACGGATCTCTTGAACTGGCTGCACTTTTCTTGGATGTGCTAAAGAAGAGGGAGCTATGGTGCTCCTTCACAACAAAGGGAGTGACTGCAGTGCAGAAATCAGCCTTACTCTTTTCTCCCCTGGACCATTCTTACCTATTTCTTCAGGCCATGGTCAAGGAAATAGCCATGGAACTTCAAAAGAAGTCCACACAGGATCTTCTTGCTCAGTCTTCAAAGCACCCCAAGGAGCCTGCTTTGTTTGGTGCTAAGACTGCCTCGCCTCTTCAGCCACAACCCTTTTGTGGAGATGGACAGAAGTTTTCCTCTAAGTCCTGTACGACTGTGTGGTTCTCAGCCAGATCAGTTAAAGAGTCCTCCTCCAGATTCTCAGCCAAGAAGTGATGTGCATGTCTTTCGTGCACCTGTAGGAGCCAGACTTCACCTTTTTTGGGAAAGGTGGAGCATCAGAGGAGCAGAGCCATGGATCGTACAAGTCTTGAAAGAAAGGTACTCCCCTTCAGGGCGATTCCCCTCTTAGTTACCTTTCCGATTGCATTGATGGAGTATTTGAAAGGCTCCACAAGGTATTTGGCCCTTGCAGAAGAAGTTGCTTCCCTTCTCCAGAAGGAAGCCATAGAGGAGGTGAAGGACGACTCCATGGAGGGGTTTTACAACCACCTTTTTGTGGTCCCCAAGTCATCTCGGGGTTGATGTAAACTAACTACAACAGTAGGTATGTAACCAAATAAATAATTTTATCATAAAAATTTTCATATTATACAATATCATTTTGTTATATAATGGTGAAAGATGGAAAATAATATATAATGAAGTTATGAAATTACCATGCACTGAATTTTTAGGTTAAGAATATTTTCATTTAAGGACAGAACAAACATTGTGCTCATCATTTAAGTAAGACTGGCTGAACTGAAAAGTGTACTTTACTATTTGTAAGTAATTTATTGTAATTAAGTTAATTATTTCCTTCTCTCCCAGTACTTACAGGATGAGAATTTTTATTTTGAAATTGTTTACAACTTTATATTTCAGGAGGAAGTTCCTTTATGTTACAAAGGGAGACATGGGAAAATGTTACCTTGGAAGAGTTCATGGCTTGTAGCAGCAATCTGGCAAATAACCGTCAAACTAGGATGCTAGCAGGTGAGCATACAGTGAACATTATATTTTTATGTCATCCATAATGGTAATGTATGAAACTTGCAGAAAATGTTGGATATTTAACATGAGTGCTCTGCCAAGATTGTAGGTTGCCTTGGTTATTATAACAGGAGCAGTTGAACAAAACCTGATTGAGCTGAAGAGAGGATTGTAAAGTTACTGTACTCAAACAGTTTGATAAGTACAGTATATAATTAAGGTTTGCACATTTTACATGCACCATGAAGTATTTATATACTGTATATGGTTGGTGGTCTTTTTAAGAGTGGCATTGGATAGGTACAGTAATACCTCAGACTACATTGTTAATTTGTTCCGAGACTCACGACGTAAGTCAAAAAACAACAAAGTCATATAAACCCTATGAAAAAATACCTAGATAATATAAACACTTATAAGCAACCCTTTGGTGTTGCTAATACTTTGTATATACATTAGTCGTTTTTAGTTAAGCATTTTTCTATCTTTGTAAAATAGCAAATATATATATGTTAATTTTACAAATTGTAAAATAGAAATTATATGTATGTAGTATTGTATACAGTGTTAGCAACTCCATAGCATCACTAATATTATAAATGTACTGTACAGTAAATTGTTAGATAGTAAAACATTTTGCTGTCTTTTTAGTTCATGTATAGTAAATTTATGCATGTTAAAAAAAATTTGATGTAAATACACCAGCCAGATGGGTGACATCAATGTGCTCAGTGGAGGAGGAAGGTAAAGGGAGAGGAGGAGACTATATAGATGATTTGGAAGCTGAATTTCTTTGTTTGGGTTTGTACATGGCAAGAACTTATCAAGATTGCCCTGAACTCTGTTGCTCTTCTCTTCATCCAAAATCATCCAGGAAGAAACAACTAAGTTGTGCATAGCTCCATTACCTAGGCAAAACATTCAACATTGGGGTCCATCTCAAAAAGTGCAAGGGCTTTGTCATTGTATGGAAAGGCTCAATGCATTTTGTCATTGGCAAAAAGTTAGGGTTCTTGATCTGGTTCCTGGTTCTCTGCGTATCGCTGCTGCTTGTGAAGCTCCATCAGCTCTTTGTTCTTGAATGATTGTTTGTCTGCCTCCGATAACAAGATGAAATCCTCCTCTCCAAGTGTGTTTCTAGCTAACTGCTCAGTGTCACCAGGGCTGTTTTCTTATCCACCTTGGCAAAGCCCTTGAAATCATGAACAATTTGAGAGCACAGTTTCTTCCAGATGCCATTGATACCCCTGGCAGATGTTTCCTTCCAAGTGGCATTTATTTTCAGGACTGCCTTGTAGAAGTCATAGCCCTTCGAAATATCAAGGTTGTTAATTTGTCACTGATGTTCATTGCATCTACAGCCTGCCTGAGTGTTCACTGTAGTTAATGTTGCTTGAAGATGGCAGTGATCTCCTGGTTGCAAGATAGAGGTGGTGTTAGGAGGCAGATAAACAGTATTATTATCATTATTCAGAAAATGAACCCTATTCATATGGAACAAGCCCACAGGGGCCATTGACATGAAATTCAAGCTTCCAAAGAATATGATGTTCATTAGAAAGAAATAACAGAAATACAGAAAGAAGAGATCACTTATTAAAAAAGAAAAAAAAAATTAACAAATTAATAAATAAATAGATAAAAATTTGATAAAGTTGATAATGTTATGAAAAATGAGATATTTAAAGAACCAACAGTTAAAAGAGCCTTTTCCCTTGTAAGACAACTTAGTAATTACTCTTTATAACAGTGAGCTGTTTGATGTATTACCTAATTTGCAAATAGTAGCAATTGGATACTTGATCTTTACTCTTTTTTACTAGACAAATGTAATGTTACAGTATTGTACTTTTTCTCCTCTCTGTTGCTATGGTCAGGTCTTGAAATAAAAACAAAAGGTCAGGATCTACGATCTTTCCTTTCACCTTTTCCTGCGAGCACTTCTTATATTGGAATACAGAGCTAATTGTATTAGGGTAGTAATGCATTGCATCATCGCTTGAACTTTTGAAGTGCCAGTTGCATGAAATCATCAGGGAGGCTGTTACACAGTTGAACAGTTAAAGAAATAAAGAACCTCTGGAACTGAAAAGTTTGACATTGTGGAATATTTACTGCATATTGGTGCTGATGTTCAGCGAGTCTAGTTGCTCTTGGCAGAAAAAGATCTGGGATCAATTGTGAATGTGAAAGCTTTCTGTTAAAATACAAATTATGTAAAAACTGACAAACAAGAGACCACCTCAGTGGTTCAAGTTATAACTGCTAATATTAGGAAACAGAAACCTACCACCACAAACCACTCTACCTAAAAGAGATAAATCTCTGGGAGAAGCAGGCATCTACACTGGAGAGCGGTATTCTAGTAAAGGAAGGACAAATGACTTAATACTGGTTGCATTGATTTTATCACTTTTATAAAAATGAGGCTTAATGTACAATACATTAGCTTAATCCGTGTGTTGAATTTGGTCTGTTTGTCATGCTAAGCTCATCTACATGTATCATAAGTAGTGATGTTTAGATGAAAGTCAACGATGTTTTGTGGTTGGCCACGATCACTGTCCAAAATAAGAATCTTGAAAGGGATGTCCTTTTCCCCACAGTATTTCCCCACTGCTGGTACACAGTGGTTGAAGAATGAATTTTCAAAAATTAATGACCATCACCCAAGCCTTGAGATTCAACATCTGCATAACTGGGAGAGAGGCCCTGGGGATCTTCTTCGATGCTCAAGGTTACCCTGCATAATAAACCAGCAGCAGCTTTAGCGTAAAGTCACCTGCACAATTTCCTCCCAACTTTAGAGTCAAACAGTCTCTTGCAACATTGAAGCCTGGCATAGCCTTCTCCTCATTGGCTATGTTTCTAATTCTGGACAGAATTTATTTTGTTTTTTGGGGGGGTTTAATTTTTGGGTCCTGATACATGTACTCACTCCTTTTTCAGTGTTGGAATCAGCTGTCTTAAACAGGTAGGATTCACATCAAAAATAGATATTTTCCTAATAATATTCATTTTTTCCTTTTGTCATGAATTATCCCCCCAAAGGCCCCACTCATGTGGACAGAAACAAAAACTGAGAACATTAGATGCATGGACCACTGTTCTCCTGATGGGGATGGGTCAGCAGATGTTATAAATAGACAGTCTGGATAAAGTTTTTAGTGTATATACCCTGTAATCCTGCTGATTGTGTTGGAATATATAGCTATCATAGTGGAGGTAAGTATTTAAAAGATATACTGTAGTTGAAAAATTTTGAAAAATTTACATTTTTCAACACTAACTATCAGGAACCAGAGGCACCCTGTGTACATTCTTAATGTATTGGAGCCAGTTGATATTTTTTTTTTTTTTCAGTTTAATGAGATGTATGGGATGCACAGAATAGTATAAATTAAAGTCATGGATTTTGTATCAGGAAAAAAATTAACAAGTACATTTTTGTTTTATTCTGGGACATGATAAATTATTAAATTGTACTTTCAGATCTTTCCTTAGTGGGATGTTACAACACATCATTTTTGGACCCAGAAGATAGAGGGAAAATGCTGCTGATTTCAGCCAAAAATAATTTGAAGAAGATGGCCTTCTTTGGTCTAACAGAAGATCAGGAAATAAGTCAGTATATATTTGAGGAAACATTTAATCTCAAGTAAGTTCCTAGTTTTTATTTCATATATATGATTGTGGTTGCTGAATGTGTTGTAATTTGCTGTATAATATTAGATATCTAGTGAATATGTTAGCTAGAATATAAAATGTTGAAGATAATTTCTGTTTTTTGATAATATACAAACCAAAGCCTTTTGAAGTATTCTAAGTGAAATGGAAATGGTTACTCAAGCGTGATAACTAGGTGGCTAATTGGTGGTTGGTAAGTGAGTGGTAGGGCACTGCCACTCGGTAGAAATCCAGCACTTTTCCTCTCATATCTGGGATTGTGCAGATGTTTCGGGTGGGATTATGATAAAAGGCTCTGGTTTTATATCTAAGGTATGTTATCTTCAAAATTCACTTTTTGTTTCTGTGATAATACAAACCATTACCTTTTATATAGGAAACTAACTCTTAAGGTGGAAGGGTTGGTCCCTTGGAACTCACTGGTGTTGTTTCATCTCCAAAATTTCTAGACATGAAAAATAAGCAAGGAGAAAAAGACTCTGTAACTGCTTATATTGGTTTGCATAAGAATGCAAAGGCTGCCCAGAGCCCAAGTGTGTGCGTTTAGATACTCAGTCTAAGAAATTCAGGAGCATCTTGCCCTTCCTACATTGGAAGAAAAGTACAGATCACTTGGTAACTGTGTTATCCAAAGTTAAGCCAATTATAAAATAATGGGTTCAGATGGTCATGTTCTGTCCCCCCCCTTTTTTTTTTTAAAAGAAGAGCTGAGGATGCCACATATTTTGAACCTCAGCTTTAAGATAAGACATTACCTTAATTAACTCACTTGCAACATAGCTCATTCCAGTACAGAACTTGCAACATAGGTCATTCCAGCACAGGCTTAACCTGAGTGTTGCCTTGTAAGAGAGAAAGGATGAAGGAATCAAGTACCCAGTCACTCAGCCATTCAACCCTAGCCTTATTTTACCTTGCATCATAAGCAAGATGCTTTTTTGTCCTTGTGGAGCTTGGGTAACTGTTTTGCAGCCACTGCAAGTCCTAAGGGGAAGGTGCCCAAGGATTTCTGTAACATCCATCAGGTAGAATGATGTATAGGTTATTTGTTGACACCAGACCCCTTCCCTCATCCCTTGATAAACCGAGAAGTTCCTCCTAAATACCTTGGACAGGGCCAGTGAATCTGACTTCATGAGCTTCTGCCTGTACTGAAAGATTGTTTCTTTTGCTGGCGTGCCCATGCACTTGCTTGATGGTTTCATGAAGCTAGAAAGAATGAGTTCATGGATACCTCCTTTTGCTTGCTGGTACTAACAAACAGCCAGTGAAACTTAGGCTTATGGTTTTGGATTTTATTTAGATAACACTGCAAGGCTTTCACTGGACAAAAGAGCATCTTATCCAAATACCCACTAACCAAGTTTTAGAAGTAGGGGCTAGGGAAACTCAAATCTCTCTTCAGAAAATGACAGGTTCACAGTCTTCACTTTGAACTTATTAATGACCAAGAATGAGAGCAAACCCCAGCCCTCTGAATGCTGAACTTAACAGGAAAGGCCGTGCATATTGCCTGCCTGCTGTGCCAAAGCTAAGATTAAAAGAGAAAACACTCTTGTGCAAGATGTCTCTATCTGAAGTCTGCCCTAGGAGCCATTATGGTAACTGAGACTTTGGAGACCTAAGTTCATAGGTTTGGCAAGACTTTTTAGATCCTCATGAGCAATGATAGTTCCTCTGTAGTGAGATGACCTGGATCAACCTCATACCCACTGAGTACACCATTCACTAATCCGGTCCACTTATAAGTTGAGTCTTTACTACTGTATACCTACAATTGTTGCATCATTGGCATACTCAACAGTCTTGTTTTTCAGTCCAACAACCATATCACTTATATACTCTAAAAATAACAGCTGACCAAGAACATCAAAAGCAACTTGCTGCTGCCTTACTATGAAGAAATCTTGACTCATTCCTTAAACATATTCACCCACTCCAAGTTTCTTAAGTTTATAAATAAGGGCCATGTGATTTACTAAATCGAAAGCAGTGTTAAAATCTATTTGCATTACTCTACATTCAAAACCAATATCAAGGTTCTCTTGCAAATGACCTGTCAAATTTGAAAGAGCATTGCAGGTACTGTACTTGACTGCAAAATATTTGCATATAGACTATCAGCTAACAGTCCTTTAGATTCCACGTACCTATATATTGGCTTAAAAATAAGTTTTTCTGCAACTTTAGAGAGTACAGGGGAGTAGAAATTGGCCTGTAGTTACTGCAGTCTGCACATACATGCCACTCTTTGCAAAGATGCTATGTCAGCATGAAAATCTTTAGAATCTACCAGTCTTAGGAGACAATACACTGGAGACCTTTTTAAAAAACAAAGAGAAGAAACCATCAGGATCTTCTCCACCCAAGCTATCAACACTATCAAGAATTTTCTTAACATCCCTAGAGAGAAATGCCAAATTTGTAAGAATAGGTTGAGGATGACAAGTATCAGGAAGAGGGACATCCTCAGCTGATTGCTTAGCTTCAAAAGCTTAATGAAGCTTTTCAGCCTTTTTGTTAGGACCAGTAACCAATCTGTCATCAGCTGTTAGTAGTGGTGGAATGGAAGACAAGCCTGACCCAAAAGTAGATTTAGCCAATGGGCAGGGGAAGATTAGATATTTTATTCAAGTACTACACTAATGATTTAATGGAAAGAAACATTACAGGCAGTCCCTGGTTATCGTCTGGCTCGGTTGCGATTTTTGGCTGCCGATTTCCGCTTATTGGCGCCAATAATCACATAATGGCGCCGATACATACCTAACAGAGGTGCCAATAACCGAAAGTTGCTGAAAAAGTGCCAAAAATTGCCGATTTTTTATTATCAAAACGGAACCCCCTCCGATAACAGGGACTGCCTGTATAGAGCCCAGTTTTATAGAAGAAAGCTTTTGGGTGAAATATGAATATCAGTCCACATGTATAAGTTTGATTGATTAATATCAAAAGAAATATATACAGTGCTTAGATTTTAAGATTACAAAAAAGTATTGCTAAATTATACTTCACTTAGAAACTAATAGTAATGATGTCGGTAAAACTCATTCTGCTATTGATTTTGAGAATGTAATCATTACCAGAATGCAAATGGAAATCGATTACAATATTTATATTTTTGAGATGAAACTCACCCTGTCATTTGCTTCATCTGCAACTACTTGGCACGGGTTCAACAAGTGTTAAAATTGAAACAATCGTTAATGGACGCTCCCGATAGCTACACCCACTCTTTGGAGGGTAGGGGTCAGACAGCAACTGGTTTGGTTTTCATTCTTCCCTTGTCATTGAAACCGGCAGGTTATATAGAGAAGTTCTCTGAAATTTGGGTTTGCTTTTCTTGGTTAATGAATTGGATCATCTGGCTTTTGGTTTGTATTTGACAGTATGGATTCTTCTCAATCTTCCCTATGAAAATCTATTAGATTTTGCAAAGTAAGTGTTTGTAAGACCAGGTTGGGTTAACTGAAGTATGATACAGACAGTCTCCGGGTTACGAGTTTACGATGCTTTTCAAATATATTCATAAAAAAATTATGATGTTCCAGGTTTACTGACATTCACAACGCCGGTTGACGGAAGAAATATGGCTCCAGAATGGCAGAATGGTCAAATTTTGGAGGTTTTTTGTTGAAGAACTCAATATAAATGCAGGATGCATTGTTTTCAAGACACCCAAAGGATTAAAAGAAAGGTTTTCCTATGATTTTCAACAGTATTTTGGACAACACCAGTCTGACGCCGATCGGAAGAAATATGCATCCAAAACAGTGGAATGGTCAATATTTGAAGGTTTTTTAATGAAAAACTCATTAATAAAAATGCAGGGTTCGTTGTTTTCAAGACACCTAAAGGATTAAAAGTAAGGTTTTCTAGAGATTCTCGACGGTAATATTTTGGATTGATTAAGAGAAATATCATGTAATAATTTTGTGATTTTTAGTGACTTGAGAAGCGCTATAGAAGCTATTCGACGTTACAAACCAAAAATTAATATTGCACAACAAATTAAGTTATTACTCCATAATTTATATAATAATGGGAAAAATGTAGAAATATATTGGATCCCTGCCCATATATGGCTCGAAGGAAATGAAGAGGCTGATAAAGCAGCCAAAGAAGCAACCCATATGACAAGATCAATGATTATGTAACACATAAAAATGGGTATTATAAGTAAATGGCAAAATATATGGAGTGAAGAATCAGAAAATGAAAAATTAAGACAAATAAAACCTGGTGTTAGAAAATGGAATTCATCAAATCAGAGAGAGAGACATGCACAAGTAATTCTGACACGTCTCCAAATAGGCCATACTCGTCTGATGCATGGACACTTAATGAGCAGCCCACATAACCCTGCTCCCGAATATCCAGAATGCAAAGTGATAACAACAATTAAACGTGTTGTGTCAGTGTCCAAAATATAACCAACAACAGTTACCAAGTTTCAGAATCTATAACATTTTCAATTGTTCAAATTTTAATATTGATGAGGAGCTGTAAATTAATTGAAAAAATAAGAAGTAATTTATGAAAATATGGAAGCCCATGGGCCGGTTAATAAATAAAAAAGTAAATATGAATTTTAAAAATCTTAACTTATTCTGATTTTTCTCATTAGTTTTTTTTTGTGGAGATGGAAACGTGAGTAAATATATTTAATGTGTGCGTGTGTTCAGTGTGGAAGCATATGCCTTTTTGCATGTTTATTTTTAAAATTTAATTGTCATTTGTCGTTTAGTCTCAGTGCTTGGCCAATGGCCTAGACCTGGTACACCATTTCATTTTAATCCTTTTGGGCTAGCCATATGAGAGCCATTACGCAGCTTGGTGGTCTGGTTAAACTATTTTATTAATAATAATAGTTCTTGCAGGGAAAGTCCTTGGAGTCCTTGAGCCCAGACCTCTTACTGTACGGTATTCAGTCCCCTCAGATGAGAATTGGGTGTGTGGTTATCTGGAAAGAAGTCATTTCAGGGGTGTGGTTGCCAGTAGAAGTGAGTCTTCACGTTAACTGCAAGGAGTTGTTGGCTATCCAGAAGGGATTTAAGACCAGGATGAGGGTGTCCAACAAAATAATTTCTGTCTTCTCGGATGTTTCTCTGGCTTATATAAGAAGGCAGGGGGGCATGAAGTCTGAAATTTTGGTAGCCATCGCTAGGGATTTAGCCTTTGGAGAGTGGAGAGGAATATTATCCATATGCTTCAGTTTGCACCTGGTGGACATGTTAAGTTGTCCAGGACAGGTACTCTCCCACGATTGATCTTTAACTTTGTAGTTTGCGAGGTGGTTTGGAGTGTTCAGCCAATCCCTCATTGTTATCTTCACAACGAAGCTGAATCATTGTCTCCAGCTGTGTCTCTCCCAAGTTCCGGACCCTGTAGCCTGGGCAGTAGACGTTATGGTTCAAGATTGGACAAACCTATTCATGTATAACTTCCCTATGTTTTCGCTGTTGCAAGGGCTACTCAAGAGTTGAAGGCTACCAGGAACACCACCATTATTCCAATCGTGCCTTGGTGGCCAAGGAGGAATTGATTCCCAGTCCTTCTGGATGTTAATAGAAGTTTCCTGACAATTACCTCCATAGACAAAACTACTTTGTCAGATGGGGACAAGGAAACTTCATGGAAATGTCAAAATGCTTCATGTAACTGCATGGAAACTGTCAACAAGCTCCCCAGCCCTAGCAACTTTTCTAAGTTGTCTAGGGACTTTTTTCTTACAACAAAGGGGAAGTCCACTAATTTCTTGTTCAGTACAGTGGAAGCTTTATAGATCATGGTGTAAGTTAAGTGGTATTTCCTGTCTTAGTACCAATATTAACAATATAATAAAGTTGCTGCACTTCTTGAGAGATGCCAAAGGTGTTTTGGTTTCCTTTATCAAGGCTATAAATCCATGCTGGCTTTGTATTAAGGCATTTTGGGCTGGGTATTTCAGAAGAGATTGACAAAGGTGAAGCTATTCGCTTATTTCAGCTGGGAACGTTGAAGGTTCTGCTGAAGCTGCTTTTATGAAACCTATTCATTGGCTTTTGACACCTTAGAGACCCTCCTTTCGAACCCCTGAGAGAGACTTCTCTCAAGGCTCTTCCTTAGAAAACACTCTTTCTGGTTAAGTATATCTTAGTTTAACCAGACCACTGAGCTGATTAACAGCTCTCCTAGGGCTGGTCCGAAGGATTAGACTTATTTTTACGTGGCTAAGAACCAATTTGTTACCTAGCAATGGGATCTACAGCTTATTGTGGAATCCGAACCACATTATAGCGAGAAATGAATTTCTATCACCAGAAACAAATTCCTCTTGTTCTTCTGGCCTTGTCTGTGGCCAAAAGAGTAAGTGAATTACAAGCTATATCGGTGTTAGTAGGGTGTTTACTTACTGGAGCAGAATTATCTTTTTTGATATCCTTTCATACTAAGAATAATGTCAAGGCCAAAGCTTTTCCAAATTACTTTTCTCTATCCCTTTGCTACAGTTATAACTCTTGAGGAAGAAGAGCTAATTTTATGCCCTATTAGGACTCTAAGGATTTATACATCCCATTTTAACCATTACGGAAGCAGTGTAGGAACCTATTTTGCACTGTCAAGAATCCTGAGGTTCCTATGTCTGAGAATACCATGGCTTTCTTTATAACATCCTTAATCCTAGAAGCACGCCATGCATTGTATCCAGAGGAGTGTCCCCTTTTGAAGGTGAAACTGCACAGTGTCAGAGTAGTAGCTACAAATATTAGTTTCCATCAGCACTTCTCTCAAGACTGTCAAGTTTGGCAGCACAGTGGAGGTGTGGCTCTTTGTTCACTTCTGACTACTTGAGGGCTGTCTAGATCCAGTAGGAAGACTGCCTTACACTAGCACCAGTAGTTCCAGCAGGGGAGATTTCTCCTAATCTTCCCCTTATGTGTTATGAACAGGTATAGGTTCTTGCTATGGACCACCATCCTGAGTAAGTGAGGAACTGCATGTGTTGGAGTTCGTACATGATAATATCGTACTCTACTTTTGTTTTGATTACGTTATTATGCTCACAGGCAGTCTCCTGTTATTGGTGGAGGTTCCATTCCCAACAGCGTGACGATAATATTGGCGCCGATGTCTGGTTATCGGTGCCACTTTTAAGTGGGGATTGGCACCAATAACCGGAGAGCGGTGCATGTTGGTGCCGAAACTCCAGTTATCGTCATTGCTAGACAAGTGCCGTAAGACCGGATCGCCAATAACCAGGGACTGTCTGTAGTTGCATTTGCTTTGTTTCTCTTAGGTAAGGGCAAACAATAGTTCATTAGAATAAGCAGTTTTGGACTTATGTTGCAGAGCCATTGGTCCTTACAGTATTGGAGAAAGCTACCCTAAGCTGATTAAGAACCACCTTTTCATGCAAATTGGTATTGTTTTGGATGTGAGGTGCCAAAGCAACTCAGTTAGGTAGGTGGTAACTCTTTAGGGATCATGTTTAAATGTGGTTTTAGTTCCCATCAGCTCTGCAGGCTTGAGGCACAGAGACCTAACTTGCCATTTTGCATTGCACAATCTCAACCATTGGCTATATTCTGGGTCCATGTTCCCCCTCCTACAGTAGTGGATCTCACCTGATGAAGATCCTCATCTGACAAGTACTTTCCATGATCCTCATCTGACAAGCACTTTCCATGGGATAGTATTCATCAGGTAGGCAGGAATAAGGATATTTCTAATATCTGATAATTTGATTGTAGGGAAATCTCTTACCCTCCTCCGGCACGCAATGTTGGTGTAGGGAAATCTGTTACCCTCCTCCAGCACACAGTGTTGGAGATAGCAAATGATAGAGGGTAAGTTTCACCCCAAAATAACAATTTTTATGATAAAATAAAATCTTTAGAAGAGTACGTACCCTCTATCATTGAGATCCCTCCTCTCCTCTTAAGAGATTAAGAGAAAAATGGCAACCAAAGCAGTGGCTGTCTTACCCCCACCCACCAAAGGATAGGGGTAACAATCAGGAGTATTCAGTAATGTTTGTTTCAGTTTTAACACTTGTCGAACCCGAGCCAAGTAGTCCCAGATAAAGCAAATGATAGCGGGTAAGTACCTAAAAAATTTATTTCATCATAAAAATCATTATTTTATATGATGATGATATATTCTACATAATTAGATAAAGTAAATCAACAGTTTTATAAAAAATTATTATTAATGTAGATCCAGCTGTAGTATTTGACTTTTGCAAATGGATAGTTAGAATTTCAGAGCACACTCTCCAACAATTAAATTTCCGACCTCTCAACTCTTTCAGATTTCGTGTCCGTTTTGAGCAGCACAACCAGACCATATCAGATCAGGCTTTGCATAAAATAGATCCAGAGACTTTGAGACGCATTGAAGAGATCAACTACTTAGATGTGCAGCTCTACAAATTTGCAAAGCAGCTCTTGCAGAATCGATTTAAAGTTATGTCTGAGCAGGACCCTCACTTCAAGGAACACTTTGAAAATATGGGCCGTAGTCAATTTTCGTGGTCTGAAATTGAGAATACATAATGAAAGTTATGTTGAATAATGCTTAAGAAGCACTTTCAGCCTGACATCAACAGTTACACTGATGCAATTTAGTTTAGCAGCTTGTTTGCCTTTCTCATATATGAATGTAACAGTTGATTGGTTCCCCACTAACCAGAATATTGGGTTCCAAGACACTTGGCTAAAGTGTTATTTTGCTCTTTGAATGAACTTCCCCCACCAAACCCCCACACTCATTCATTCTTTATTAAATCAAATTTGGCTTCTTCTTTCCTATTTTTGCCTTTGTTAGTATGCAACATTATCTGAGAAAAAATTACAAATAAATATTGTAGCTTGAATATGCCAAAAGTAAAGGCACTGTAATACTGTATTTTTTTTCTGTCTTTATATGGAACTAAAGTCAAAGTGACTTGTTCAAGGGTCTTCAAAAGATCTTTTATTTATAAGGTTCTAGTTGCTGAGGTGGCCTAAAAGTTTGCCCAGTGATTTTTTTTTATACTCAGGTCGTGTTTATGTTCCAAGCACTAGCAAAATAATTGATATACTGTATGTACCCTGTTGTTATTTATGAAAAAAATTTACTAATACCTGTTATTAGTAAGTTTTTGAGGAGTTTGTACTGTATTTAACAGTATTTTCTGTTTTATAAAGGATGTGAGTATCTATGATTCCTTTGTGGAAATTGTGGGGGCTGGTTAGCAGTGCTGTTAGTAGGGTTTTTCTGTTAAATGTCCACAAATTGAAATACTGTATATTCTTGTAGTATATAAAGATTATTTTATGTATTAGGATCAAAACTGACTGCTGAGTTGGTGAGCAAACTTTTTCTAGTCTTAATGCTGTTGGACATAAGCTGCCAGAGATGATTTTATTGTAAGTCATAAGAAGCTGCAAACACAACTCACATAGATTACTAATTAATTAGGTATAATATTATTACTCTTATTTTAATATACAAGCCATACTTACTAGATTTGACATGCATGCATATTGTCTTTGGACAGAAGTGCTTGTCATTAGCAACTTGCTGTTGAGGCATAGAGCATGTACCAAGTAGAGTACAATTTATGACTTACTTAGATTGTAGGCAACTTCCTGACTTGAAAACCTTAAGTTAAACTCAAACCCAGAAGAAGAAAATGAAGCACTGCTCATTTATTTCACATAAGAAGTATTTTGAAGAAATACTTGTAGCTTCAGTTTATTTTAATCACTGGCATAAAACTAGTGCAGTGTCTGTTTTTTAAAACTAAAAGTTTTATTGTAAATTTAATTTTTATAATTTTATTATACGCTATACCTCAAATGGTAATGCTGTTGTCATCCTCAGTTTTTAAACATTTTTATTAATGTAATTTATAAAAGATTATGTGTATTATATATCATTCTTCATGTACATTTCAATTTTTACATATGTGATACATTACTTTAATTCTCACAATTCCATAAATAATGTAAAGTAAGTGAAAGCTGTGTCATAGCCTCTAGGTCAGGTAATTGAGAGAGAAAGAGTGAGTGTTTTGCCAACAAAAATACAATCAAGAGATTGAACATAATTTTGTTAAAACTTCATTATAATTTGATATCTTGAAAGCTGCTAGAATAGTACTATCTTTTTAAAGATTCCACATTGGAATTTTTTGCACATTTAGTTGATAATTCCAGAGATATTCTTGAAGCTTTAATCTTCCTGATTCATCAGGAGTTTCAAGAACATTTTGTCTTGAATACTTTTTGCGAGAGACCCCAAGGGTCTTACCCTTGCTCTAGGCTCTTTTAGTGCCACTCGATATACGAAGCTTCAAATATTGATGCACTGATGAATATGTAAAAAAGCTAGACTCTCAGAAGCTCAACATAGTTATGAAAATTTGAAGATGAAGCATACTGGTAAAGTTACTGAACTGAGAGGTATAAAGAAAGGCTGAAATTATAATCCTACAAGTTTGTTCTTATTACATGTATACTTATCATAAACTGGGAGTATGAAATCTTGAAGAAAACCATAGAGTGATTAGGGGAAGGGCTTGTGTGGGTTGTAGGAATGAAAGGACATACTCCACTTGAATTACAAGCAGGCTAAGACATATAATTAATGTCTTATCTTAATGTCATCCTGGCACATCTTTGGAGTTGGTGCTAAGGATTGAGAAGGTATTCATTTCCCAGGGCTCTTCATGTGATTGACTATTTCTTATTCAGAAAAAGAAATAGCTTGCCCACATGAGTGATTAACTAAAAATGAGCTCATCCTCTCAGGTTCTTCAATCTCTCATCCAGAACTCTGAACTTTTCAAAGGAAATTTTCTGTAACCATGCTAACTCTTCCAAAGTAGGACCCAGTGGAGTCTTCTGTGATCCCTTGAGTACCTCAGGTTAACATGCTAGGCAAGACTCAAGGAATTAAACTGGGGCACTCTTCTTGGTGGCCCTCACCCTTCAAGGAACTCTATTGCCTCCTGACAAAATTCAAGTTAGGTTTTTGTTCAGGAAGAAGAAAGGAGATGACACATTACTGCTGGCCACACTTACGCTAATGGATTTAAGTCATGGGAATGTCCAGAAACTGCGGGCTAAGGTATACTTTAATCTTTTTCTGCGTGGGAGAAATCATTTCCATGTTCAGTGATTTCTTTGTATGGTTGTAGATCAAACATACAGTATTTGTTTCATGGTTATACACATACTTATATATAAATGTAGTACATTTAAGATTTCTAGACAGTTTCTAATACTTTTTAGGTAACTGTATTACATTTCTTATCTGTAGAACTGGATGTGTAACTTGAGGAAAAATCCCATTTCTAAAGCTGTTGGTATTCATAAATTTGATGGTGAGTCTCATCCATATGAGAGTCTAAAAATGAGACTTGCTGGTATTTATATTTATTGGTTAATTGTCATCTAACAACCGTTTCATCGTAGATGTTTTAGGGTTTCTTTTTATAAACAATTGTACATACAATTTGGTATAGTAGAAATGCTGATAGAATATTGAAAATTAAATTCTGATAGTCTGGGATGGTGACAGAATTAAAAACATCTGTTTTCTTAATTTTCATCAAGTTTGTTCATTTGGTACTTCACAGTTCTTTGTGTAGTAGTCGCTTCAGAGCATGTTGTGGTGGTTTGGCAATTATATTTTTGTTACTGTTACCTTGATGCCTTTTTTTGTCGTGTTGGCTGACTTTAATATTTACAGTTGGTACTTTTTGTTTTGTATGCTATGCTGATGGACTGTTGGGAGTTGTAACCCTCTTATTCAGTCATTTATAGAGGAATGGTTTGTTATCTGCTATAAGAATTCTGTATACCAGAGACAGAAATAGTTAAAAAATATTATCATGAAATACTTGGTTAGGTATATATAATTTACTTTGTTTTTCAGTGAAAAGTCGTCATATTGGAATATTGTTTTTTCAACGAAAAGTCATCATACTGGAATATTGTTTTTTCAATGAAAAGTCATCATATTGGAATACTGGAGATTAAGCCTTGCAGAACCTTGTGACTTTATTCCAGGTTCTCAGTGCATCATTCATATTGTGGTAAACCGGTTAGACCTATTTAGTTATTTCTACTGATCATTATTTCCTTGTATGTTTGATGATGTTTTTACTGGGTGGATTCACTCTGAAGTTCTTATTATAATGCTGTTCCCAAATTGTACTGCGAATGATTCAGTGAAGGATGTGAATCACCAGCTGTATGATATCACAGACAAGCATAAACAGGAGAATACTCTTGTGGTACCTTGAAAATATGGCTGATCTCTTCAAAAGTGTCAAGAAGGTTATAATTTTATGTGTGGTATCCTAAGGACATGGATCAGCTTATATGTCGTTCCAGAAAACAAAATCTATTTAGGAGGAGTGTTTAGTCAAGTGCATTTGGTATACTGCACTAACGAAATTAGATGAGGGTTAGCTCATATAATACCACACAAAAGTATGTGGATCAGCCTATTTAGGATGTTTGAAAAATCAGCCTGAAATTTTCTTGGTCAGGTTAAAAATTTTTGAGTGAATTCCATTCTTTGTTACTTCAAAAGTTGATCTAGGATTCAACAACTGAAACTCACCATGCTGATTTAAATCTGTGGGAAGTGTCTTTCATGTATTGACAGCTCAGGTGATTCCTTGATAATTAGATCTGTAATTAGTTATGAAGTAGTTTACAAGTAATGATTACACATACCCTATCTTACAGCAGTCACCACACTTCCCACTTGATGCTAGAGAACCTTCTTAATGGAATGTTTTGTGCAACACTAACACTTCTGAAAACTTATGAATCATTAACAGAGCATTTACATAATTGCTAGCTATTCCTAATAAGGAAACAGTCAAATCTTAAGATAATGGAAGTAAGTCTTTGGATTGGTAATGGCTCACTGATTAAATCTTTTATATTGAATTGTTGTTTCATCCAACCTGTCACTTACACAACCCATATTTGTGGTCCTCTAATCACCTCAGACTGAAACTTTTTTCCGACAGACAGAATTAGTAGTAGTAGTAACTACTGAACAAGGACCATTTGAAGCCTCCAATTTTCTTCACCCACCAGCATCATGAGTCACTTTTTCATGGTCTACAGCACTGTTTTTACCTTCAGTGAGGTACTGCTACATCATCCGTTTCATAGGCAAAAGCTTGCAGCGTCTTGCAACATTTGAAACCCACTGATTTAGTCAATGTGAATGATTGGTTTCTTTGAAGAAACTAATTTTTTTTTTAAATAACTTATCGACTGTGTTGTATAAGAAGAACAAATGAAGAAGATAGGAAATGGAGAGCCATATTGTGATAGACGGGTAGGTCGTCAAAGAGGCAGAACATTACTGCTAACTGAGGGAGATGCTATATTGTGAAAGGGATCAGAAAAACTTGAATATTGTATTAGGAATGAAGAAGTGGCAGAGAGATTGAGACGGTTTGTGTATGTGATGAGATTAGATGAAGTACAGTTAGTCGTAAAATCACTAATATGAAATCAGCGGGAAAAACACTTCGTAGGATAGTTGAAGACCTAGACCTGAGAGGAGTTAGGTAGAAAGTGCACCAGACAGAGAATGAATGGAAAACTCATTGTTTGTTTAACCCCATGAAGGGAAAAATGGATGTAAAAACTTATGATGATGATGATTATGTGTTGTAATATCATTACCTATCCATCATCATTATTGTAGCATTTTAATTTATATTCTGATTTTATATTTATTTCAGCATAATCTAGTAAGCACACAAGCACCATAGCCTTTTACAGACTTATAAAGAAAGTGAGCAAATCTGTTTTGAAGATGAAGCTCCATTTTACTGGTACTGTAATTATAAGAAGAATTGCTTCGTTCTTAATGTATTTTAGAAGTTTTTGCATCCCATCCTACATGCTTGGTATTTGAAATGCTAAATGCAATATAAAGTTTGTATATCTCTGTACAACAGCTGCTTTTAAGTTATTCATACCAGTTTTTTTTAGAACTATGATCTCGAGTAGCTACAGTATCAAGAATTTACTAAGGTTAATAAATTAACCATTTTAATAAATTAAAATACTTCTTTTTAACCTGGGACTTGTTTACAAACAAGTTTTGTAACAGTTTTAATTAAGTCATTATCTTAACTTCTCTTACTTTAGCTTAGCAGGCACCATTTCCAGAATAAACAAAACTTTAATCACTGAAATGGGCCATTTTCATTTCAGTGTTATTGTTAGAGTAAGGACTATACATCTCTTGAGGAAGTGTAAATTCAGTCATTGTGTATTACATGGAAAAATATATGAGAAAACAGAATTCAGTAAATAAAAAAAGTGATTTGAATGGATACTCTTGCTCTAGGTCTGAGGTAAACATGCAAAAAATGGGCCCAAGAGTATTATCTGGTACCAAAATATGCTTGGGGATTGATAGGTCTTGACATGAGCTCATGGTGGATCAGAATATGTAAAGTACTGAATTTTTGACAAATGTGCTAAACTGGGACATAAAAAAGCTGTTTTCTTGTGTCTGGGAACTTGACAGACAACAGCCTTATTCCCACTCACTATATGTACTGTGCTTACCCTATAAAATATTTTTACTAGGTGGCCATTACACCAAACTTTTACAGGATGAAATTAGTTTATCAAAGTTAGGAAATGTAGACCATCATGCTTTATAAGTATTAGGAAGTGCATGTGTGTATAGATGTAGAAAAACAACTGTTTACTTCCTTGGATTTTGGAGGAAAAATGTTTTTTTTCTCTGTAGGAAAAATACCACCTTAGGTAACTCAGTGCATAATATGCAGCTGGTTGAATGATGGAAGTAATCACTAATATTTTATGTGGGGTTATGTATTGGTACCTCACTTTCAGAACCTTTCCACTCATTACTAGAGCTTTATTTTGAATAAATGAAAACTCCAAAGGGTTTAAGACTTTTCCCACCATTTTTATGCTCAGCAGTCAGTGGTTCCTTTTTGTAAGACTAGTCCAAGATACTTAGATACAGTAACATATAATCTTTTAATCTCAAATATTTCTGTTTTGCATAGGTGGCTAAAATGGACAAATCCCTGTCCTTATGTATTTTACCAAAATGAATAAGAATGATCTTAGCATTAATTTAAATGTTTTATTGTATGTTTTTATTGCATATTGTGCATGTTCTTTTACTAATTAGCTAGTGTATTTTTTCTTCTCATCTCTGAATTGTCACAATGTATTTTACCTTTGGTATTAGCAGTTCTTCCCACTGACTGTGCACATATGTTATGTACCATAATTTACAGTGCTGTATTGAAATGATGGTAATTTCGTAGGGTCTGTCTTTGAAAGTCCTTTTTTGGTTGTAGAGTATACAAGATTTACTTCATGTTGTAATGTCAGTAAGATTATAGGAGTTTTGTTTTGCTGTTCTACTGCACCTTTATATTACATATGGGGTGGATCTTACAAATCCATCTTTACTAAGTGTAATCTTGACTAAATGGAAATTGTTGATAGTGTACTATACCAAGTCTTTTATGAGGACATGACCTTGTTTTAAGATTGAATTGATTGGATTCTTGACAGATATATTGAAAGAATTATCATGTTTGGTTAAGGACTAAACTCTCAGGACTACTGCAGAAGCAGCTGTATCCTACTATTTTACAAAAGCTTTCAGCATGGCATACAAAATTCTGCAGCAGTGCTCTTTGCCCTTTTATTTTCAGTAATTTTCTTCACTCTGTAACTAAAGTGACCTTTTTCCTGTTTTTTCTTTCCACGTCAGGTTAATGAATTTCATCCTTAATTGGCGAAACACTTAAAGACATCTGCATGTGGATTTTATCCTAAAAAAATTTTCATCTTTTTAGAGAATATAGTTTTTTTCTTGATTGATGGAAATACATGGTAACTCTTGTGGAGTATAACATTTCTGCATCTTTATAAGGTCAGTTTGTAGTACTTTTATCCCCACATTAGCATCTATTTTACATTTTTCAGAATCTATATCTAAAAGTGTAAGCAAATATTACTCAAATGAGGTGAACTGTCAATATCGGTTAATGTGACCTTCTAGAAATAAATTTATTTTCTTAGATTGCATGACATGTGGTGACACTTTTCTGGAATAAGTACAGTATATTTAGAAACAAATTCTATATTATGTGCTTGTGAATTTTTTATTGTTATAAATCAAACAGTGGTAATTCATAGGGTACTGGTCTTTGTTATTGTTACTTTAATAATATTTTCTAGTAACTTGTAAATTTTTAATGTGAAATTCAGTATATGCAAGAGAAATTGGTTTGGTAGGATACTAATTAGAACTACAGTACCTCCCAAAGATGATAAAATTGAGACATTCATCCTTCACACAGTAAAGTAATCTTCATAAGATTCTGGTCACTTTTTTTTTTTTTACTATCCAGCAGTTGTGCGGTACTTCATATTTATTAAGTTGGTCTGTACTGTAAGCTATATTATATTTGTAATCTGTCGTTAAAGGAAAGGAAAGAATTCTGTAGAGCCTCTGGTAAGTGTTGATAGTGAAACTGTCAGTTATGTCCGAGTGTTTGAATAGTCCTTAAGTCATTCTGGTGAGATGCAAGTTACGAAATGATCATGGTTAAGAGTTATATTATTGGTGTGAAAGTGAAAATGGTGGTCATAATGAAAGGAGAATTCATCATGACCAATTTTTTTTTTTTGTATTTTCACACTGTTAACTCTTAATTATGATAATGTTATCACTTGCATGCAAATGATAAATTATCATCAGAATTGCTCTTACAGGATACTTTTAGAGCAAGAGCCCATGCTGGCATAGAGCCACTGTAATGGATAATTTGTTTGTAAGATGATGAGTCATAATTAATATCAACAATGGACTAGTAAAATATGTAGATTCTTCTTGTGTGGCTATGCTTCAACGTGAATGGCTCAGAATGATTAATTTTCAAAATTTCAAAAATTATTTAGAAAAAATACAATCGTTAGAATATAAAAGTAGTGGTGAGTAAAAAGCTTACAAATGTATGCGAATTGGGTTTCAGACATAAATGTGGATTGACTGTATGATTAACACTGGCAGTACTGCTATTATGACTATGGCATGTAACATTTCTCCTGTTCTCTTAGGAGGTTAGCCATTGTATTCCTTCCCATCATAGAAGGCCTTCATCTTCTTTATTATGGTCTCTGTTTCATAATGATATTTTATAACACTAATGTATTTTTTATGTATCATCTCAATCAGTATCTTTCCACCCAATGTTGTGAGTCCATTGGTAATGATAATTTATATCTGTTAGGTGATGGTGATTGATAATGACTTAATTGCAAAAATATTAAGTAATTTCAGTTCTTTTTGAACTTGATGATGGGTGATAATTTGCTTGTATATTCTGATAGGTGATGTTGTTACAAAGATTTAGGTAACTGATGATTACCTGATAATATGCAAAGCATCCATGTGTCAATGTTTGGAAGGTGTAGGAAAGAATTTATCCCTGTATTCTTTATTATCATCTTAGATTCTTCGACTTAGTGTTCTCAGTTTAAACTATAATTATGTGCTTGTGTGTTCCATTACACACTCACAAAGCCAGTTTTCAATGCATATTATGAGGATATTACAAATAATTTTCTTGTATTTTCCTTTTCACCACCTGATAGGTTTCAGTGTGGAGGCAGTGTTGTATATGGTAAAAATAGAAACTGTTTTGCAGTCTCCCTTTTAAGTTTAGTAAACTGCTAAAATAACTGATTTTATGCAATGGTATGTATTAAAAGATTCATTCCAAGTAGCATTAAGACAGATCACAAGGTGGGAGTGATAATATAGCAGTCCTTTGATCTCTACATAGACTGTTTTACCCTACGAATTCAGCTCCATTTCACTCTTATTGATGTGGAAAGTCTCAGAAATAGTAGTTTACAAGTATGTAATTTAGGAAAAAAATTAAATTTTTCATACAAATCTGTTACCTATAAGTCAACTCATTTTATAGTGAGTAAAGTCCCAGATGCATTGTTTCTTTTTAAAATAAAGAAAAACAATGGCAGTTAGCCAGCAGTAGTTAGCATGAGCAGGGGGGATACTGAGGTCATAGGCAGCCTCAAGAGGGCAGTGCACCTTGAGGTGAAGCGATACATCAAAGAAGCACAAGCTGCAAAGGATAGATCTATTGCCTTTCAATTCTTTGCTTGAATAACTTCCCTTTAGAGAATGTGCAGCTTACTCACTGCTGTGCAGTCATAAAACTGAAATGACTGCCTCTGTGCCACTGAAGAAGCCAAGCTAAGTCCATGTAGTTTTAACTTGAGAAGGTGTGAGCCTATAAACTCTTATGGATAAGACTTACAAATCCACGAAGTCAGCTAGGTGTGTCGTAGTGGTATTGAATGAATAAGTGCTCCTTGACTGCACTATTCATAAATGCACAATCCATAAAATGTGAGGTATAACTCAGTGGTCTTATTAAACAAATTTATGAATAAGATAATAAATACAGTACATATAATACAACATTAGCCATATAGCGTATGAATTTGCTGACCTGATGAGCAGTGGTAATTTTGTAGACTTTTAGGAGATCAGGATTTCCATGATATAAAAATTTAAAGTGGGTATTGGGGAGAGAGAGTGTGCATGATATGGTTCTTAAGGCTAGAATGGTCTGTTTTGCATCTCTGGCCACTGGAACAGTTTGTATCATGGTCCTAATCAAGTAGGACTCATAGTGGCTAGGATTCTTGCCACTAGAATGGCTGTTGTTGGCAGCACACAAAGGCAGTGCTTGTGGTCATCGAAACAGCTCTGGTCACAGCTCAGGCCATGGAGTTTAGTGTAACTCTGGTAACAGCCCTAACTTGATGCATATTGATACTAGTTCTTCTCTTGAACAAACAAGAAAGGCTCGCTTCAAAAGTTCTTAGCGAATTGCTACCGACCAGAGGAAACTAGTTAATTGGCAGTTATTACCTCTGCCCAGGACCAAAGAATATTGTTATTTACTTTATTGCATAAGTGAAATCACATGATTTAAGTATGTAAACAAACTAAAATTAAAGGACTGAGTAAAGAATTCTTGATAATTGAAAAGTAATCACCAAGGCTTGGGAATGATAATAGTTCACTGAGCTACTGGTACATGAATGCTGACCCTTGGGGTTGCCCAATACCTTAGGATATACCTGCACGCGCACACACACAATACTACTGACTAACTGCCTTTTTGTTCGCTAAGAGGGGCTGAAATGTATGGAACAATGTTAACCATTAAAGAGGGTAAATTATCAGTACATACAAAAGCAGTCTTTAATGTAGTGATTATGGAAAACTTCACATACAGTATATAAATCATATTTAAAGGTAGCAAGCACATCTATAGTACTGTACATGATTTATATTTCTATTATAGTAGAGTTGCTATGATTTGAAAAGGAATTTGTATTTTATGATTGTTAAAACATTTCCTTTGTAGGGAATCCAGATTCTGAAGAGAATCTTTTGAGAACCGTAAATAAGGCTGTGCCGTAATGTTAGGAATGACGTTATTACAGCTTCTTGCTAAGTTGAAAAGTGGCTCAAAGCACTGACTTTTTCAAGTGAATATTGCCTCAGGCAAGGTTGATAAAGGTATACTGTATTTACATTAAATGTTAATGCCTATGAAGATTGAGATCACATTAAGTCTGTAACTTACCAGTAAATACTTTGCAGTGTATATAGTTTTATGCAAAGAGGGATTAGGTTTATTGGATGCATGTTGCCATTATGAATAGTTCATGCTATACTTAGGGGTTGCATAAGTCTGCAAATACTGAGCAAAGACAAAAAGATTACATTATAGGAAAAAATCTTGGATTGAAAAGAAGTTATAGCATAATTCATAGCACAAACATGTTTGAAAATATGATCAAAGACAATCCTTGTATGGATAAAAAATGTGATACTAAACCTCTGTACACTTACAGGGGTTGACTAAAAACTGTAGTTTACATGTGTGCAATAATTTTCTTAGTGCTAAAAATATCTCATTCTTTCAAGTGTTACTGAATCCATAGATATATCATCTCCCTAGTAGATTACACCTGTTAACATCTGACTGGTCATCAGCTATTTTGTTATCAGCTACTTTGTTGTTAGCTCAAGATTGTTCGCTAAATACTGTACAGTAGTTAAGAGCTTCTGAGATTCTTGGTTTTTATTTCATTTGAGACTTTTCTGTGTGTGCTTATCTCATGATCCTGTTTGATATAAGAATGAAATACTGTATTCCATTCTGTTCATGCCTGGTATTTCTGGGTGATATATTTAAAAATAGAGTAAATATTCTAATCAATTTATCTGTAATGCATAAATGTTTCCTCTTTATGCATATAACTTTTATTTTCCACTTCTTGAATTTTTTTCATGTGCGTATCAGATTGCTATTTTTATAAATTAGTTTGAATGTTTTCCTCTTGACAAAGCTTGTAATTCCTTGGATTTCATTTGTACAAGAAGTTGTGGGGACTTTCTAACCATAATGTCACTATTGGGTTTCATATCAAATGCAATTAATGCTGTGCAAATTGAGCAAAGCATTAGTGTACCAGGTATGCTGACCATTTGTGCATAGCCACGTCTGGCATACCAATACTATTGAGCATTTTTACAGTTGATATGTTTGTATGAAATACTAGCTTATTGTATAAGAATTTTGTTTGTTCATAACAGTCCTGTCAGTCAAGTAAATGTCCAGGTTGCAGACCCTTGATGAGATCATTTATATGATTGATAGCTTTCTATTAAAAACTAGATTTATACTATCAGTACTTTGTTTGAAAACTATAGTAATTTTCTTCTTGTTCAGGTAACCATATCTTTGCAAGAATAGATATTTTAAGGCAGATTTCTACTCAGTCATAATGAGCGGTGAATATCAGAAGCATACGAGGCATATTGTGTATCATTTCTTTTATTTTGCATCTGAAGATTTGATGCCTTTTATTTTTTACTTCATTTATATTATGCAGATACAGTGGACTGCTTTTCATCTTTATTTTGAGTTTGTTTTTTTTTTTAACCCATTTTATTATTGAGAATAGTTACATTATCAGGTGCAGTAATTAAGTTGTGAGTGGATATTGACCAGAGAAATGTTGTCCAATTGGTGAATGAAAGTTTTGAAAGAAAGGTTATGTTGTTTAAATTGCATTACTTTAGGACTAGTCCCCTAAAGTTGAATTTTGTCTGGGATTGAGCTAGAGCATTTCTTCGGTTCACTTATTATGCTTTTGGGTGTCGGAGGGTTTTTTTCTTCGTATATTTTCTTTCGTAAATGATTTTCTTTCTGTCCATCTTTCATAATTCGCATGTAATTAACTTTCTCATACCCCAGTACAGTATATATAACTATGTATCACGTTGGTAGCATATAAGACCCACATATTTTTACTCCAAAATAAGGCTCAAGAATGAGCTCCTGGGTGCCATAGACTCCTTATCAATCCTTGTTACCTAACCCAACCGCAATAAATACATTGCAGGAGGAGACTAAGATTATTTTCTTTTTTATTATTATTATTATTATATGTAAGGATACAGAAAAGACCTTAAAGTTTTATGATTCTTTTTACACAGTTATTAAAGAGATAACAAATGTATGGGGTAACAAAGTTTAAAATGAAATAAAGCATCATGAAGTGCAGGGAGTAAAATGATATACAATATTGAAGGCTAAAAAAAACTTTTTACATGATCACACTGGAAATATATTTACAGAAGAGGTGTTAATATTTAATGAGGGCTGTGTTTTTTTCAGTTTCAGTTGATTCAAACATTCACGTGGTTCCAACATCTTGAGACTCTCACAGCACATTAAAATTGTCCAAGTACATAATGTACTTAGAGGACTATGTCAGATTGCAGGGACATTACCTGTTTGAGGTGAAATGCTGAATTGCTTTTAAGCTCTTGATCACAATTTTTTTTTAAGCTGTATCCCAAGTAGAGGGTTCCACAGTTGCCACAGGTGTCATAGCACATACATTCTTGTGTGTATCCTTAAAAATGAATGCTCTAGTGTAGGGGAGTACTATGGCATTTTGTGTTGAACAGGAACTTTGCTGGCAAGGTCCTTGCAGTCTAGCATTAGGGAACATACAGAGTCCTGTATACCTGTACTGTACACTACGTACTTGGATAGTTTTAAAATATTGTAAATTTCAAGATGTTGGAACCATATTAATGTTTTGAGTTAAAGAAAATTAACCAAATACTGTACTTCATTAAATGCTGAAGCTATTTCAGTAAATATTTTTGAGGCATAAATACATAGGAAAATTCTTTTTAAACTTGTTAATATCATATAATATTTTATGTTGTTTTAAACTGTTACTAATTAGCCCTTACATGTATTATTTCTGTACAGTATTAACTGCATGATAAGAATCATGTTTTCTTATTTCAGATTTTAAGTGATAATGAATTTTAGTGTCAGACTGCATTAATGACTAAAAGAAGTTAGTTTTTTTCTATATCCTGATTGAATTTTAGTGTCAGACTGCATTAATGACTAAAAGAAGTTAGTTTTTTTCTATATCCTGATAATTATTGCAAAATTCAAGAGTCCCACATATCTCCTTATTTTTGTTCTTATTATTTGCATTGTACTCAGAGACTTAATGAAGATGTTAAACAATGGCTAAATAGATAAAACTTGGACGTTTCGTCATCCCTCCTACCTTATCTCATTTTACATTTGGCATTTACAGCATACATTTGTTAGTAACAAATGTCATGTGAGAGGAGATTATATTGCTCATCCCAAAACACAGCATATTTATCATTTGAAGGTTTAATATTTGGTTGATTTTGTGCTGTACTTTATTGTCGCAAAAGTTTATTTTTATTATTTTATGTACGTATATTTTTGTACACAATAAGCAAAGATTTATTACATTAAGTTTCTGTAGAACTTTAAAATGAACTATTGTTTAATAAGTTTAAGCCAAGATTTAGCCTTGGACTCATAAGGTTATGACAGCATCCTTTGTATAATTCATACATTTCAGATCATCTTTAAGGCATACTCCATTGAGTTACATTTTTTGTATTTATGAATCATTACTTTTTCTGATATCTGGTAGCATTTCTGAAGATATGCAATATACTTAGTAGTACTGTACATGCTGTGCGGATTATACGTTATTTATTGTTAACTAAGTACTACAGTACACTTAGCTAAGACAAATCCCTTAGACCAGGCCTGTGATAACTAAATATATAAGCTTAGTGGTCTGGTTAAACCACTTAATGGTAATATTTATCAAGTTAAAATTCATTCCTATGAAAAAGGAACAAAATGTTTGCCAGGATGTGTAGTCAATGTACATCTTTGGAAATTAAGTTTCTACTTTGGTATTTATAGTCTTCCAATAAAAAATCAGTCTTCTTACAGATTAACATACCATTCACATTAGATAAGAACTTGACAGTACTTTAATACAAATGCATACATACAAAATATGTGGAACCAAACATCTATGTGGAGTTTTGTTCAGATGAATAGGTTAGGCCAGCATCTAAAGTCTTAGCAACCACATCTTGAATTAAAAATTTAAATGCAAGGTTTGTGACTACCACAGTTATGTCCGATACTGTATAAGGCATGTGGATGCAAAAAAGGACTCCACGTAGCTGAAAAAGAATTCCTTGTATGGGGGGCAAATTGTATGTTCAGATGGATGTACAGTAATAACTATGGGGTATGCCTAGACTAGCCTAGGAATGATTTAAAAATTTTTATCTTAATCACTGCAAAAAGTGGAGGGGTTAGCTTTCATGCCCACGCTCAATCACTGCAAAAAGTGGAGGGGTTAGCTTTCATGCCCACGCTCAATCACTGCAAAAAGTGGAGGGGTTAGCTTTCATGTCCATGCTCATTTATTTTTATTGCTTGATATTACTTGATAAAAAGGGTTTCCCATCTAACATATCCAATGGGTCTCATATGCTACTAAATACAGTACAGTAATAATACATAAGCAAGACACAGCTATTTGCATATTTTACTAAAAGATCTGTTATTTCATATCAGCTGCTTCTAAATGTAATAGCCCCAAACAGTACTGATGAATCACAAAGGCATACAGTATTCTCTGCCATTTTATTGTTTATGAAGTCTCAATGCAGTTGTAGAAACGGGAACTCATGCAATTGTAGAAACAGGAAAGCTGTTCAAAATTTCATGTCTAAAACCTAATGAATTCAGAACACTAGAAAAAAAATTTCTTTCTGCTGGGAGCATAATACCTCATTGTTTATCCTATATTTTTATGCTGTCATTATGAAATTTATTCTTCGATCTCTGTGCCATATACTGTATCTGTTTTTATATTTGCATTTTTCATGACCATTCAGGTATTCATAATTCTCATGAAAGTACTTACAATATATGTGAACAGTTTTATATCGGTCTTGCAAAGCTTATTTCAGTTGTATTCTATTTGAATTTCTAGGTCATCCTGATAAACTGTTTTTTTCTTATTTATATTTTTGATTCCATAGACATACAGTATTGTTAGTTTGGTCTTTTATATATACAGGAATTATTTGCAGATGAATGCAAGTTCATATTATATTTATGGAACATCTACTAAAATACCTGTGTTACTGTAATAAGCTGTTTACAGTACTGTGATTGGTTGTCCAGTGGTGTTAAACATTTCTCTAGATTGTGGTGTTACTGAAGGGAGAGTGATTTACATAATCTCATTTTTTGTACATTTGATTTTGTGAGTGTTTCGTTTTTAAAGCCGATTTTAATATACAGTACTGTCCATAATAATAATTCCCTCCTGACAGACATACAGTACTACTGTACTCTTTGAATCTTTTATGGCTGTCGTAACTGTATCCTTCTCAGATTATTATTGTTATTAGAAAATTAATTACTTTATAATGATAATAGTAATAATCATGATAATGAATAATTTAAAAAAGCATTAGTGTAGATGATTACAAAATTTAGAAAAGTAAAAACAATTTTCATGGAGCTGGTAAAGGCATGTATCATATATTATGTTCTCTTTTACTGATAACCCTCACTTAGCTTTTACCTGCAGATGAAAATCTGTAGCAGTTGAAATTCTTGTGATGATTTTTAAGTGATGTTTCATAGATGGTAAGGAAAATTTCCTGACAAAGAACAAGTTTAATGAGATATTAGTGAACAGGGAACATTTGATGCTAATTTTTCATTCAGTTTAATGAATGCTGTTGCTGGATGAAATGCTATGTACAGTTTGTGCTTACAGTTCTGCTGATGATAGTTGTTCAAGAGGACACTTTCATGACAAAAACATGTAAGGGGGGAAAAAGTCACACTGCTTTGAGGCAGCACCTCTTTAGATCTGTGGCTCTTCATAACAATAGCTGTTGTTACAGGAATGAAGATACAGTGTCTCCCTACATCAGTACCTGTCAACAATAATCTCCCTTTATGGACTTGTAGATGAATACAAGAATGTTTATGATTTTAGGTTTTTACTGTGATATACTGGGTTGAATAGAATGAACAGATGCTTAATAGGAAATAGACCAACACTTGTAAACCTCTGTTTTTGTTTTCAGTGATGACCATAGTTAGGGAGAATGTTTTGAGGCAAAAGAAGTCCAAGAATGTCAAGAGTGGTGGCTAGTTAGTTAAGGTAGGAAGGCAGCTGTAGAAGGCATTATAATGTTGATTAGCTATTTTAGGGGCAAAGTCTGTTAACATCCAGAGCTTAGCTTCTTACATCAGGAGATATCAGATAAGTAATTATGACTGCTATTTAGACAGTGATAGCCATGGGTGCTATCCAGATAACTTTCATGGTTGAAATTTGTCATCATGGACTGATATTGACATCTGCCAACTTCAAAGCTTGAAATTAGCCTTCACCTGCTGCAAAAAATCAGTAAGGAAGTAGTCAGGATGGACTAGCCCTTCTTATTGTTTGAAGTGGAGTTATAACTACCTGGTGTTTTGGAGTGTGGTTTGAAACCAGCTAATGTTAACAGTGTGCATGCTCTTCATTTTACTTTAATAGTTATCAGATATTGAGTTTTGCTAATGATTAAATCACAGTGCTGCTATAGTTTTACAAATATATGTAACCTCACACTGTCCTACTCTTATATTGGAAGAAATAAATGTGGTATTTTTTCACAGAGATATAGTTTTGCAAGCTAATTTTCATGCCAAGGTGACCCATGGATACTGAATTTATGTTTTATTATTGAAAGGGAGCCAGTAAATTTTAAGACAGTAAAAATTAGTATTTTATTAAAAGTGTTGAGGCAGTAAAAATTAGTATTAGCGTTAATAATGGGTTGAATGATACTAAACTGTTATCCATATACAGTACTGTACTGCATTTGCTTGTGTAGATATTTTTTCTAGAGTCATTTTGGTTTGTAGAATATGCAGTAGGCTGTATAGGATTTCTTAAATGTCCTCGCCTTCCTGCCAGTGAAGTTAACTGCTGCAAGTCTACTTAAGTACTGTACCAGGTGTGTAATACCACTGAACAACTAATTTATGATCAAGTGACCCTTATCTGTAAATGGAACTCTTACTTGATGCTACAGATATCAAATTGTTTTGTGTAAAGTCAAGGTCGCTGACAAGGCTTAGGGGTATGTGAATATGAAAAATGTAAATACTTACTGCAGATTAAGCGTAGCAAGTAATGTACAATAATTGAAGAATTTTATTTTGCTTGCCAAAAAGCCTATCACATCTCATCAAGGTGGCTGGCTAGTCAGTGCACAAATGATAGTTTTAGGACTAGATCACTTACAGCTGCTGTGTTAGGATGTACAGTTGTTGAAGTTTGACACCAACTGGTGGATTTCCACTGCTTGTGAATTGGTTATTTTAT
The DNA here is from genome assembly GCF_040412425.1 of Macrobrachium rosenbergii. Taxonomy (NCBI): domain Eukaryota; kingdom Metazoa; phylum Arthropoda; class Malacostraca; order Decapoda; family Palaemonidae; genus Macrobrachium; species Macrobrachium rosenbergii. The sequence goes on along the minus strand of NC_089776.1, from coordinate 33,690,415 downwards.
TTTTGATGTAAAAAGTAAAATGGAAATGATATTGGACAGAGTACATCATTTAGTTCTCTTATCCAAGTCAAAGACAAATGTCAAGTGATCTTTGAAGCACTCACATTGAAAAGAACCAGTGTTCCTTTTTATAGTTAATGTATGCATTGATGAAAAGTGCAAGTTTTGAAAGGGTTTAGTGTTACATTCTTTGGATTCTGTAAATCATTTTCCATTTTATAGGGGTGTGTAGATACACAGTTACTTCCAGCTGGAAAACTTGCAGAGGACAAATGTTTTATGTACTGTTTTTCATAGCTATAACAATTAAAATCATGTAGACTGGTTTTAAGTCCCCAATTTGTACAATATTCGTTATTTTCTTCCATTATCGCGATAAGTTTTACTTTTAAGAGTCTCAGAGTAGTAGAACTTCAATGCTTTTATCGCTGTTTATGCACCCAATTTTGTTCATTCCCTTACTCGAATGATTAATGCTAGTATTATTGAAAGTGCCATTCATTTTAGTTAGGTTTTGTGTATTATCAAGAACAAAATGTTTAATAATGTATATTAGTTTCTTAAACAGATTTATATTTGTTTACTCATATTTTTTGTTCACAAAGGTTAGTTTTTTATGTTTTATGATACACTTGATTTTCATTTTAATTAGTGTAGAACGATCTAAACTGTTGATCCTCATTTGGGAATTTAATTAAAAACCTTGTTTTGATGTAAAGTAATCATCTTACTGTTCTTTCAAAGTATCATTTTGTCCTGGTTATTCTGCACTGCTTGTGTAGGGACATTTTTTTCAAATGAAATTATATTTCAGAGTAATGATGCATTTATAGCCAATAATAAAGCCCTAAAGCTTATGAATCTGTTCACTTCCCTTTGTGCATAGAGGTACTAGTAAAATTGGACAGATATAATGAAGAGGTCTGCTTGCAATCATTGACTGATGGAATCAAATTGGTAATCTTTGTCTCTGCCTGGGGAACCAGAAGAATGTCTTAATGTAATTTTTCCCTTGTTTCAAGTCGTACTTCATTACATTTAAACATTTTGATGTTACATTTTTTGACATATTATCTTGTACATCTTTTCATGTTGCTGAAGAGCCTGAATGGTGTCCATAAAATGTATAAAACATATATCACCATGCATGGAGGATAGCCATCAGTGGACAAAGGGAGTCATGAGGTATCCCTCCAAATCAGTATCGCTTTGCTTCCCTTTGATATGGAAGTAATATATACCTAATCAAATTGGTGTAATATTCAGTAATCAGTCTTAACATTGCACTACTTGGTGAAACAGAAATTTTATTTTTTGCTAATTATTCTTTTTGCACCTTGGTTATTTCTTTAAAGAGTGTTGTCTGATATTCACCAGGAATGGATAATTCATCAAAATTGGTTGGCTCAGTATGACCAATCTTTTTGTGTGTTCCTTGCGAACTTCTTGATTCCAATTTGTGGTATGACGGGAGAGTTGACCAGAAACCCAAGTCAGCAGTCTACATCTGACATCTGTTAATGACTCAAACTTCAATTCAAATTTAAGTAAAACATAGCTACATAGTTATGAATAAAAAAAAAAAAAAAACTTCAGTAATACGCTTCCTTGTGGTCTCTGTGTTTTCTGTCACAAAGTAGGTTTACAGATACTCAAAAGACTCTTCACTAATACCAATTGACTCAAAATTATTTAGAAGCAGCTCATGAACAACTGTAGCAAAAGCTGCGCTGAGATCGAACAGCATCAGAATTACCATATTTGCCTTCATCCACCATTCCTGTAGAATATAAAGCATTTAACCTATCCAGATGATTAGTTACTCAAAGATTACATACTCCAACATTTTGGATGTTAAAGAAAATTCGAAACTGGCTTGTATGAACTGAAACTTTGATCAAGTGTAACTTTCAAGATTGGTTTAAGGACTGCGATTTTCTCCGATGTAGAGAACTTGCATTCAGAGAATTGACATTTACATTTGTAAATGAAAACGTGCATATACCAAAAGAACTGAATACAGAGACGGACGTTGTAAGTAAATACTGATGATCGGATGATGTAATATCAAATAATAACTATTTGTCTCCTGCTTCCAAACCTCTACTGAATAACTTGAAAACCAAGCTTCTCATTTGAATAACAATACCTAATGACGTTATCTAAAGGAGGCCGAGAAATTTCTCATACACTAAAAATAAACCTCACATTCGACGAGAACAATTTTACTTTGTACTTTGTGATTGATATAAAATTAACTAATTGATGAAAATGTAAGTTTAAGCAATGTAATTATTTATTGCCATGACTCACTGGGAAGGGAATGTGTAAGAGATTGCCCGATGTACCAACCCAGGCTCTGCCAGGTACAGTAATAATAACAATATTTAACAAACATAATGATAAGAAATTTGTCATTTCTACTTCACACAAATGGTAGATGCCAAAACTTAAGTTATTCACGTCCTTGGCGGGAAAACTCCATTAAATACTTGGTCTTCTGAAATATATAATAAAATACTAATCGGCAAACAATACTAAATACTACCATAAAAATATATTTTCGTTTGTCTTCGATACTTTCGACAAAGCTTATTTCCTGTGTGTTGCATTTTAAAATTGTCAGGCCCAAAAATTGCTGGTGGAAATTCTTGATAAGATACGTATATTTGGTTAGAACGTGACATAACACTGAACGTCGCGGAAATGAGTTGGCCAGCTCATTTTAGGAAAGTTCTCTATGCAACGCACCCCTACAACACTGACACGTAATACTTTGGTAAATGGAGAATGTCCAGGAAACTACGGGTATACTGATAAGAAGAATTAATTTAAAAATACCGTGTAATGGCCAAAGGAAAACAATGAAGTAGGGGCGTTTTTGAGTTTTAGAGGCAAATTAATATTACAGATCTATTTCACGGTTATCTGAATGAGAGTTTTACCATTTCTCCCACTTCTGAAAACGCAATGAACCCGGAAGTACGTAGGGTCTGGAACATTCTCTATATTAGCACCCGGTTGTGTCAGCTGAAACGTCAGTGCAGCAAGGCCGCGCCGTTTGATTTCACTGAACGCTCATATTTACTACACAACTCCACATAACCGGTACCAGTAACGTAAGTTTGTTAATAGTAATTCTCTTCGGTAATAACATTATATGTGTCTAGGGAACTGAGCTTGCAAGGCTGCGGTTGTAGAGGTGTTCATCCGCTGTTGTATAGGTTATCTTGCTTGTAGCCCAGTGTGAGGTTGTTTTGCAAGAGACTCGAGGCATCCTTTAACACCTATGCCACTGTTACGAAGCCTCTCGTCCTCAATCGGGAATAAGGCAGACCAATGGCTGTTCAGTGAGAATTAAAATATCCTAAACTTAGGCTTGTAGCCTATCCTAATAGCTTGTAGGTGTAGGAGGTGGGTAAATTTACCAGGTTAGGACAGTACGATAAAATTTCGTAATTTCAGACAGCAGTGTTTTTCCAGGGAAATATTTACCTGATAAATTGTCTAATGGGTAATCCTACAGTTTATGGGTCCAAATTCACTGCATTACGTAAAGTCAAGATCAGCACAAAGACGTATAAAATATTGGTAGAACTATAGGGTAGTTCCGCGTCGCCGACGGCACTATAACTTGACTTTTTCTACAGTTTTTTCGTTGCTAATTATGAATTTACCCTTCATTATTGGCGCTCGAGTCTAATTAACCTGTAATTAACCCCCGAAGTCCATCCAACAAGGGGTTTCCATACACGATCTTCACAAGACAGAGCACGGCTACGTGTGTTTCAAATGGTTCACATCCCGTCCGGCAAGTGTAATAACTTGTTAACGTATGGGTACCCAACCCCCCCCCGGGCCAGTAGTAAACACGGCGAAGGGACATTCCATCTGGCTGACAACAAACATGCACCACCAGTATCAGAACCCCTAAAAGTGTAGAAAAAACCAGTTGAAAAGGTAAAAACAGGCACGGAGCTAATATATAGAATTACCAAAATATTTATTGGATAATGGAAAACAATGAAAAAATGAGCAGTTTATCTGCTTACAGAAGCAGAGATTGTAAAAATATCAAGGGAATAAAGCTCTGCATCTCACTCGAATGGTGTACTGTGTCCGCAACTATTTATGTGGAGTGAGCGCTCAGGAACCAGGTAGGAACCTGGCAAGGGCTATTGCTCACCAGCAGCCACTTTTTGGTAAATCGGAAAAAATGAGCAGTTTATCTGCTTACAGAAGCAGAGGTTTACGATTTTCTCAAAAGTTTATGGGTCCGTATCCCCTAAGACATGTTTCTGTGTTCCCCTCGAGACTTGTTAGGCTATTGTTTATCCTATGTGCTAATAACGTTGAAGCAGATAAACTGTTCATTTTTTCTTTGTTTTGTATGATTCAATAAATATGTGATAAATCTGTGTGCTGATCTTGACTTTACGTAATGCAATGAATTTGGACCCCTAAACTATAGGATTATCGTCGAATGATTCTGGTGTTATGTTACAGATAACTCGTATGAGGATTCCCATCCATGAAGGGTTAAGGGGAATGCAGACTTTCGAATTTCAGGGAATGATGAAAATTGAGTTATTGATAGTTTTAAACTGTATTAGGCCTATACCCAAATAAACATATCCTGAACTGTTATTGCTCAAAAAAATTTTTAGATGGGTTTATTGACAATTTTGTTCGTCACTTTTATTGAACTGTGAACGACAAATTTTAGCAAAACTTGTAACAAATTTTCTAATCCCATTTAGTTAAAAATAATTGATATACTGTACTTGCGTTACCCACTAAAATATCTCTATTCTCTCTAGTGATAGCATCGAAGAAAACATGAGATAAGAGTAGCTCACTCAAGAGTTCCGTTCCTCTTGGGACTTGCAAAAGGGGCACCATAGATGTTCTGTGCCAAACAATTTACATGTAATGTTTTATATTTCATAATATTGCTCTGTTATATTTCTTGACATTTTATATTTCTTGAATTATTGTTATAGTAAAATAACCACAGCATGTAAATCAACATGCTATAGGCTATACAGATATAGGCTACCCTGTGCTGACATGCAAATGAATAGCAATCTTCCTCATCACCATTCACATATACAAAACTTATTTTACAAGTGAAGTCATTTACAAGTCAGCTTACAGTATTTTGTTTGACAAATGTTTAAAATAGAATGAATATTATGTTTTATTTCCTCAGGATATCTATACAGGGTGTCTATTCATGAATAAAAATATGTAAGTACTCTAAGGCAACATTTCTGTAATGCTATAGATGTGCAGTTGTCTGGTTGGTATGGATGGGAAGAAGAGAAATGATTTGTGGTTATTCATTTTACATTTGATGAAACTCATCCTTCACTCCTAGGAGAAAGGTCTAGCTCTCCTCATCTTTTGATGCATTACAAAGTCATCCCAAGAAATTTTCATAATTTACCAAGTGACGTTTTCTTAGCAGTGTTTATGTTGTAGATATGGGTCAACAAAACTTATGCGATGTCTGGGGAGATAATGTGCTAGAAGTTGCTCGATGGTCGCCATGCCGTTTGTTCCCTCCTTCCTACAAAAATCTGAGGGATTAGTAGTTAGAACATTTTTGCAACATGCTTCACCCTTTCTTCCTTGTCTTCTGTCACTGGTAAACGACATGACCACATAGTATGTCCAATGATAGCTTTCTGGACTTGCCTATGAGACCAGATACTTTAGGGGCAATGCTCTTGTACTTAAACTCTTCACGAGATGAACGAAGAAACAGATACAGAAATTGGTCCCTTTTGGCTAAGGCAAGTGCTTTCAGAACTTTTAAGTAATATAATGAGGTTGGCAAAGCTGAACAGACAAGAAGGTTAGTCACAAGTTGTAAGCACTGATCTGTTCTTTAACACAAGTGGTCTAATTTTTACTCATCTGAACTGGTAGTTGTGATGTGCCATATCACGTACAGTATTGGGAAAGAGGTTACAGGGTAATTATTCTTATCTTCAGCAGTCATTAGTGGCACCATCATGAAACAGTTTTCCTAGATTATCGGTTATTATTTTGAAAGTGAGTACTGTATTCTACTAAAACTTCAGTTTTGAAAGCACTTTTTCTTTGTGGTTTTGTGTAAGCTACTGGAGGGGCTTATGATAAAACAAAATGAAATGTTTCAAAAACAAATTTTTTTTTTATTTCTAGCCCTGTAATCATTTAACGAATGTCCTCATCCCAGTCATTCAGATATTACTGCCTCGCATACATTACACGAAAAGTGAGTTAAATGGTTAGTACATAACTGAGAATTCAGAGGGTGTTGTGTTATCACTAATTACTGTACTGTACTTCTGTTTGTCAGATAAAATATGGTTTATAATTCAGTGGTAAATTGTATGAAGTAAGTTTTCACGAAATTTTTGCCCAAACAAAATATTTAACAAGGTCACCAACTACATTAGCTATCAAACCAGTCTTGAATGGACAGACTGTGTTGTAATGACTTTTCTTACTGTAGTTCAATGCAGTTCACTAGCATCTTTGATGAAGGCTTGGAACTCATCTCTTTCAAAAGTCTCTATTAATTTGTGAATATATTTTATGAGAATATAGAACCTTTGAAGTAGTTTTATCACTGTTATTTGGAAATGCATTATTACATTACTGTGCTATGTTGTGGGTAAAATTTCTCTCTCTCTCTCTCATTAATACTGTAGATACTGTCTCTCTCTCTCTCTCATTAATACTGTAGATACTGTCATTTACTCTGTTTTTTATTTCATAATTCAATTCATTACCATGATATAGTATTGAATGTTTTCAAATTTTAGCCCAATTTACAGCATTGTTAAAGATACAGTATTGAGTTTTATTATTAAGGCTAAGCATATTTGTTGTATGTGTAGCATGGTTTTGTTGTCACTTTTTATGGTTTTGCTATGTAAGGCTAGCCACCTTGGTATTCTTAGTACAGTTTGTATATCCTGTAGGGAGTTTCAATATTATTTTGACAACTTTGTTTTTGCAGGTTGAAAATGGAATCCACTCTCTTCCGTTTATTATGCTTGGTAGCTGTATTTGTTTGTGTATCTTCACAAGTTCCAAAATCTAAGGTATATTTTCTTTTCTTTTGTGTACCTTTGATATAAAATATACATTATAATACTTAAAATAATTTTAAGATTAGTGATGTTAGGCTTTTTAATGTAAATGTTACTCTAGGTAAAAAATATGTTTTACTAAAGTTCTTGCATGTTAGTAAGTGGGCAAGTGTTGCTTAAAGATCTTGCACGTTATTTGTATTTATCAGGTAATTTAATGGACTGTAAAGATTTACATAATTTTTTTATCTCTTGCACATTATTTGTATTTATCAGGTAGTTTAATGGACTGTACACATTTTTTCTTTACATAAATCCACATTGAGTCAGTAAAGCCCATTACTTCACTAGGAGAAAAATGCCTACATATAAAAAGTAGAGAATATAAAGAGTAGAATTGTGAAAGACAGTAGATAAAATAATAAATAAAAGAAATGTATAGAAGATGGATTAGAAGAGGAAAGAGTTTGTCCAAGAAAAAATAAAAGTAGGTCGATGTTGAGTTTATTCTTAACACACTTAGCTGTAGATTAAGTACAGTAGTTGATGATGTTTTGATTTGGCGCTTGTTTTTCATCTTAATATTATCATCCCTGAAGTATTATGCAGCTAGTAAGTTTTTTTCAAAATGTGTTTGAGCATTAATAAAATTGTGGCTTTCAAATTCCAGTTGTATTTGTAAATACAGTATTATTTATATTGCCAGCTGGGAATACTTTATTTTCATTTTTGCCTCAAGGGCATTTCAGCTGTATTCGTTATACCTTCAGAAATATATAAAAAATATGGCTTTAAGTACTCTTAGATGACATTGGGGTATTGCTTGAATTTTGTGTTTTATAGATTTTTGCAGTTGTTGATTATACTGTGGCATTGCCAACTCTTGTATAGCATTTATAATAAATTGTTTGGATAATGCAACTGATATCTAGAAAATAGGAGGGACTAATAAGAGGGATAGGAAATTGAGAGAGTTTTTTTATAGTTCAAGAGTTGAATATTCTCAGCTTGGTTGTATACAAAACACTGTATATAATGTATTGTTTTTATACGAAACTAGAAAAATTAAAAATTAAACATAGTGATCAAATAGAAGACCTCTTGACAGGTTTGAAAAAACATGCAAGTAATTGTTGCATAATTTTAAAACCTACATGTCTTGCGGGCACAGTGTAGAGTCACTTTATCTTACTGATTTTGTTATCTTTGCATTTCAGATTGTTAAGTGTGCAGTGTGTAATAGTCTGGTAGATGAACTTCATGCAGCAATTGATAAGGTACATTTTGGCTTTAGTATAGCTTTTGGAACTGTAAATTTTGGTTATACCTGTATTATCAACAGGTTTAGTATGATGTACAAATTATTATCGTAGTAAAGCTTATTACTCTTTGTCATTTTGATATATAAGTATCAAGGTGTTAGGTTTGGTTTTCAGGAGATGAAACACTGAAGTTTGCATTTCTAGGTAAAACACACCCCACAGTTGGGGCTGGTTATGAAAATAACCAGATCATTGAGCTAAAAAGAAAAAAGTGGAGTTATAACCACTTTTTAGTTTGAAGCCTATTGTTGTCCCTTCATCTTCCTTGCACACTTGCCTAATACAGAAGTCTAATTTTAAGAAAGCATTTTTATATAAGTGACTTACCAAGCAATCACATAGCTACTAGCTCTCTACATGGCAGTCTAATGAAATTCAAATTTTTGAGGCGGCGCTACCATTGCTAGTGTAGGTGACGGGGTCCTGCCGACTTTCAGGACTGATAGGTACAACTCAGCATAGAACTTCAATTCGTTTTCTGCCAGCTCCCGATTAATGTCGGTAGTCTTTTGCAATCACTGCTTCACCTTTTGTGGATTTTTTGTCCTGTATTTTTGGTGAAGTTTCTCTCATTTTTTTGTGGTGGCTTTTCCTATCTTAGTAATATCATTAGTTAACTTTATTTCTAAAGATAGACAACTATGTCAGACTCCAGCTCTTAAGCATTCGTTATTGCATTGAGGGTGTAAAATTAGACTTGTTATAGTGGCTTATGATTTGCACACTTAAGTGTGGCAAGTGTAGGGGGCAGGAATGTAGTAGAGAGCTTACATGTCCAGTGTTAGGTACTATCTTCAGAGGACGGAAAAGATTAGAGGACCTTTGAGCAACCTCTGGTGCTCTGTAAGAAACCCAGTTTGCCTGCTCTCCAAAAATGCCATATCCTTTTTTCTGAGAGAGTTAATATTAGAAGCCCACTCTCAGATCCAGGAAGAAGCCTTTCCATCACTTAAGGTTAAGGCTCACGAAATTACGGCAGTAGCAACTTCCCTCACTTTTAAACACAACTTGTATTTTTCCACGATCCTACAGTTGACATTCTGGAGATGCAAGTCCATATTCGCCTCACACTACCTCAAGGACATAGAAACCGTGTTTGGAAATTGTAACACTTTAGGACCTTTATCCGTGGCTGGCATGGTGCTGGGAGAGGAAGCATAGGGAAACCCTGTTCCTTTGCTATCCACTTGCCTTGACTTAAGGTTTTGAATTGATGGGAAGCCTGGGGGTACATTGTACTTGGAGTACCCACCAGTTTGTTTTTTTTTTATTGGTAATGGTTGGGTTATGGTTTTATTCTGTGATGCAGGTGATAGTGTTGTCATTTTGTATTCTTGTCTTCGCCCAGGGCAAGGGCATCTTTTAAAACTTTGTCAGCATACGTCGTACTTCCTCTGCTGCAAAGTTCCCACTAATGTAGGAGCGACCCTTGGCTACACTGCCATGCCCACTACAAGTTGAGAGAAGCGCCAGGTTGGGTGAGAATGTTTTGGGTTTCATGCAAGAAACCTTTAGCTCATTTGGCTGAGTGGCTTTTGTCTAGCTGCACTACCCACCATCCTCTTCTCAATGTGGGAATCAGTTATCTTTAACAGTAGATAAGACTTTATCCTAAATAATCTAAATTTTCATAATGAAACTGAATATGTTTGGATACTTACCTACTGTTAAAATAGACCCTACTCAGCCTCCCTACAACTTGAGGGCTGTCAAGGAGAATTCTGACAAGAACTAAAACATTCAGAACACACCTGCTGGAGAACAGGCATTTGTTTGAATGCTGACTCACCTATCGGCTTGGAGATATAAACTATCTTTAACAGTAGGTAAGTATCCAAATAAATTTTTTAATGGAAATTTATAGTCTTATCTTACCTGTAACCTTTGGTCTGAGGGTGCACATACACATACCCAGTGCTACCAAGCAACCAGCAAATGATTTAACTGTTTTTTGGGAATGGATGGGCTAGGATTTAAGACTACAAGATGGTCAAATGTAATTGATGTGTTTGTGGTCAAATGAAAGGTTTTGCTATTGGCAGCTATTTTCCTCTACTTATGATGTGAATGAATTGCAATTCAAGCTGTTATCTGAAGAGATTAAGTACTAAACTTTTTTGTTTGTGATTTTTTTAATGCCTTGTAAATTAAAAACTAACTAAATGATTCTTATTCTTTGCAGGTAGACCCTAGGAAAAAGATTGATGTTGGATCCTATCGATTAGATAAGGACGGAAAGCAAAAACTGGCATCAGTGCAATATGCAGGATCTGAAGTAAGTACTGTACAGGCATGTGTATGCATTTGTTCATATTGAAAAATATCTTTTGTTTTGTTAAGTTGTAGATTGTTAGTTTTTGAGTCATTATGGGTAGATAACTTGGTAATCTTAGGCTTTTAACTGTGTAAAGTTTCCATTTGGATGTTTGCGCATTGTTGAGTGGACACACTTCTCACCAAATGTATTATTCAAAGGCCATAGTCATGATTGATAGGAAATGGTATGATGGCTCACTGAATTGTTGGTTTTGATATTTCTGTGAAGCACTCATGGTGTCAGATTAGTAATTTTTTGTCTCGAGATGCTGAGAAAAGTTGTAATGTTCTTCAGTGCAGTGATAAAAATCTTAGAATTACTGATGATGATGATGATGATGATTATTATTATTATTATTATTATTATTATTATTATTATTCAGAAGATGAATCCTGTTCGTGTCGAACAAGCCCACAGGTGCCACTGATTTGAAATTCAAGCTTCCAAAGAATATAGTGTTCATTCAGAAGAAGTAACAGAAGGTATTGGGAAATACAGAAAGAGGAGATCAGTTATTAGAAAAGCAGATGAATTAACAAATTAATAAGTAAATAAATAAAAATGTAAGTAAGTTACTAAAATATAAAGAGAATTTTATTAGGGTAGTAATGCATTGCATCTTCACTTGAACTTCTGAAGTTCCAGTTGTGCATCCCCAGGGAGGCTGTTCCACATTCCATCCAACAGTGTGAGGAACACAGGACCTTTGGAACTGAGAAGTTTGACAGCGAGGCACATTTACTGCATGCTGGTGCTGCTGTTCAGCAAATCTTGTTGCTCTCGGCAGGAAAATGGGGATCAGGGATCTAGTGTGAATTTGAAAGATCTCTGTTAAAATACAGCTCATGAAAAAGTGGACAAATGAGACTATCCGTTGATGGTCCAAGTCATAACTGCTATGTTATGAAACAAACCTACCACCAAGAACCACTCTATGTAAAAGAGGTAAATCTCTGGCAGGAGCAGAGTGTTCTAGCATGAAACATAAAAGGGAAAAAATTATTCTTTTGAATGCCATTCCCTGAAACATAGAGCAAGTAGATTAATGAATTGTTTCATTTCATTTTCATTTGTGTCATACCATTTCAGTGCAGTTGATATTGTAGGCAAACATTCTATATATTTATCTAGACAGTGGATGGAAAATCTTTTCGCTACTGCTACAATGTGCTCCATGACTTTGTCATCAAAAAAACTTCTTAAAAAAAACTTCACAGGATTTCCCCTATCCTGAACACTTAATTTCACACCTTTGGGTGAATGAAAAGTAAAGTGAACTCCACAGGGTTTCCCTTATCCTGAACAAAAAGTTCGTGGAATCCACAGTACTGAGTATGGAAAAGGCACCCTTATTTCTTTTATTGTAGTCATCATTCTCTGCAATGAGTAGTGATAATATCTCTTCAGGCAAAAGATTTTTCTTTCGCTTTAGATCGCTCATTACGGGGGGATAAATGGGATCAAACAAAAAGAGATCAGTTTTTTTATCAATGAACGCTAGAAGTGTAGCCGGAGGTTGAGGTTGTCATCTTCTTGTCAGACTCTCTTTCCCCTACAAAAGAGTTGCCATATACCACTAATTTAGCTCATAGTGTTATCAACTGATATTCTTACAATTTGTATAAGAGGGAAGAGCATTTCAGACCGAATTCAGCAGCGCACCAATCTTGAAAGAGGTAGGATGTGTTACTCCGTTGAAAGTGGTGTGATATGGGATGCGGCCGACCGAGATATGCCATCGGTGATGCTTAATAGGTTAATAATAAGGCCTTTATCTTACTTTATGGGTACTGTTTGTTAATATAAATATACTTTATAGCAAAAATGAACACAGAACGACTTCAGTATTATGAGAAAAACAACTAACTTAATTAGTTGTCATACTTCTGTAAGACATTTATTTAATTTGTATTAAAGATTTATTTAATTTATATTAAACATTTTATAGATATTTTGCTGTGTTTACATTAATATTAACATTTCAAATTAGTAAATCATTGTTATAAATAAGCACTTTATTGTTGGTGTATATACTTAAGAGTAACAGTTTTAGGAGGGTAATATAAGATGACTTTGGGTGTTTTGGGATGATGATTTGGGATGTATTTTTGTTTGAACTGATATTAATTTGTTTCAGTATGATAATTTAAGGTATATTTTTGTTTGAACTATTAAATTAGGCAGTGAACTGTAAAAATAAGCTGTTATAAGTGTTTTCCAGTAGTTTAAGGAGTACTGTACAGGGTATAAATATATCTGTACTCTATAGCAAAAACACGCATTCACATCTATATACAACATATTGGAGTTTCTTTTATAGCGTGGTAGGCTCAGACACTTTAATCTGTTATCTTGGTGAGCTACTGTACTTTGAACTCTTGTTCCTGACTTATTCTGTCCCCATTGCTCCATTTGGGTAACTGGGACTTTGCAAAAGTCAATTAGACTTTTGCAAAAGTTCCACCTAAGTTGAAATTTAAGCTTGGTATGATTGATGTGTTTAGTATAAACAAATTATGTTTTAGACTTTTTTTTTTTTTGCAAATCTATAAGTCGTATAAAATTTGCCCCCACTTCCTGTCTCTGCATTCTTGTTTCAAGAGATATTAGTTGGATGTAAGTACCTTCATAAAATAGATGATTACTAATTTATGAGAGATAATAAATTTCCATGTTTTTTCCTCCCTTCAGATGCACATGCTAGAAGTCTTAGAGTCTGTGTGTGACAGTTTCAAAGATTATGCCCAAGCACGTCACAAGGAAACCGGAAAGCTAGAGGCTATTAAGTTGGTGGTAGATGGAGTCATGAACCCTCGCTTCAGTGAGTATGAGATGGTTCAGGATCCTGACCTCAATAAGGGTTTGAACTTTCACTGTGAGACAATAGTTGAAGAGTATGAAGATGATATTGTGTCACACTTTAGAAAAAGTTCAGAGTTAGACAAGGAATCTTCTAAATTCAAGTTTTGTAATGAAGTGACTAGTATATGTAAAGATGTGAAAGAAGAATTATAGAAATTTAAAATTAAAATGTTATACTGTTTCTTTTGTAGTGTGATACAGATTTTTAAAGCACAAATGATGCTTTGACAATAGCTTTATTTGTTATGTCTACAGAGATAAATTTGTTATTCTCAAGATTCCAGCAAAGGTTGTGAAATTAGGTTCTTAGCTTTCTTTTGTGATGTTTTAAATCTATAATGAACTGACTTATTAATGTTGAAACTCTTGACTTTTAGGTCCCTGGTGTTTTGGAAAAGCACTGGGTTATGGTAAACTTTTAAAGTCATGAAGGCATTGTTTATGCACAAATTAATTTATAGTTTATTTAAGAAAAGTATGCTAACAGGTCAGTAAAGAACTAAACATTCCAGCCAGCTTTGTATATTTACAAAAGTTTATCACCATATTTAATTTCTTGTGTACGATAACATGAAAGTTGCTATACTTGAGCCTAATGGAACATAAGAAATCCTCTTTAATAGAAAATTACTTTTTCATAGTGCTTTTTTAAGAATAAGTGTCATAAATGGTTGCAGAAAAATTTGACATGTTCTGAGAATCCACCTGTATAGAGAAAATTGGTTTACTGGACTGGGTAGAAATTAATCAAAACTTTTGAGTGAGTTCCTTCAGGTGAAAGTAGGAAACTTTTTTTGATGCCAAGACAAAGCTTAAAGATGACTTACAAGTGTGTTCTTTGTGTGCAACTTGGTATGTATAGCACCTGCTTGTAAATGTTGCCTATGCAAGCTTTAGAGAATGAGATATTTGGGATGAATAGGTTTTTTAGTATTTATAGTATTTAGTTAATGAAGTGAGATGAAAGTTAATCCATGACACCCTACGGTCTTGCAGTCTTCCAAGGTGATTTTGACAATGTTTTTTTGTTCAATCAAACTATGAAAGGTGTGTTGTAGATTTGAAAAATGTTTGGTAATTTTTGTAGGACTGTGGTGAAGTGAAGTCTGTCATTGTGCAATATCCAGAAACAATGGTAAGGATCCCATATTTCCTAATTGGAATACCTTTGGCCAATCTTGAATATTCTGTAGTTTTGAAATGTTATAAAAAACTGCAAAATGTGCTGCGGAATAGCTATCCTTGAGAAATTTTATATCGATCGCAGTGATACCACATAAAGTTTTTAAATAAAGTTTGTTTTATTATTTTGAATTTATGATATCCCTAGATACTGCATTTTAAGAAGGTTACAGTATCTGTTCTTTATTAAAGTTCTATATGTATATCTCTGTTTTCAAGTTTGTATTAGTATGATGAAATCTGTGTGTTGGGAATGATATTCTTGGGATTTTCTATATTTTAACACCTCAGGTTAGTTGAGTTTGATTTAGTTTTTGAATTTATGGCAGTTTTTATTAAAATAACAGGGAGAAATGTTGAGTGCCATAGCAATAAGGAAATCCACAAAAAAGTCAAATGACAAAAACAGATGTTTGAGTCTACATGTATAAAAAATGTTAGTGTCTACAAATTAATATACAGCATGAAGTGTATTGTAAAATCATTGAAAAGCTCAAAAATGTTAGAAATATTTACATGACATTGGCTGTATACGGTATGCACTATTTACTTACAGTTCTTCATACATAGTTCGAGCCTTCAGTCACCAGTCATAAAAGTATAAAAAATCAGTAGGAAAATGCCTGATCATATAGAAACAAATGTTAAAATATAGACAATTGTTAAAGTATAGAAAATAATAACGTACTTGTACAATGTTGCAACGCATGCACAGAATATAGCAAATTTTGAAAGTAATTTGTATTTTTCTGTACATACAAATCTGAAGGTCTTTACATAAGATTTAGCTTGTGGATGCGAGCTGGAACAGCTGTTTAACTTTCAGACAATAACGTTAGGGGGTTAGTGCCGTCAGTGCACTTCATGGGGTGCACTGTAGGCATTACTAAAGGTTCATTGCAGCGTCCCCTCGGCCCCTAGCTGCAACCCCTTTCATTCCTTATAGAGTACTGTAACTCAATTCATATTATCTTTCTTCCACCTTGCTATCTAACCTCTCCTAACAATTATTTCAATGTGCAACTGTGAGGTTTTCCTCCTGTTAAACCTTTCAAACCTACCGATTCTTAACTTCATTTCCAGCACTGAATGACCTCATAGGTCCTAATGCTTGGCCTTTGGCCTAAACTCTATACTCCACTCCAACTTTCAGTCAAGGTCGTTAACTACTGACAGCAATGGAGAAGCCCTGCCCACTCGTCAGTCTGCACTCCACTTTACCTTTCGCCCCAGGTATCAGAATGAGGGGTGGCCGAGGTGAGCCGTAAATTACACAAATACAAACCTATGGTCTTTACATAGGAGACTTACTCATTAGAGGTGGAGTCTGAGTAAATCTCTGAACCGACTGGTTGGTTCTACCCACCCTGGAATACCTTCCTGGTCTGGAAGAGCTGAGGAAGGAATCCTACACCTCTGGCTTGTTGGACACAGGGAATGTTGCAACTGCTAGACTTCTGTTCTTAAAGTAATGAGTTGCATCATTATTTTGAAAAAAGGCTTAGAAGAACCCAAGAGTCTTGGAGACAATAAAAATTGCTGATAAGTCCAATGGGTTTGTCTTATTGTTCGTCCCTCTCTCCCTTTGTCTAGAGAGAGGGCAGGGGGACATGCATCCAAACCATCAACACTAGATGAAGGGCAGGATGTCCCCATCATGTAGTCACCCTCAAACTTGACCGTCCAGCACGTTATGGCCCACTACCTGCCTCTGTCATATGTAGGCAAGATGAAACCAAACAGGCTGTAGCAAGTTCACTGACACCATTGAATGAGTGTGTGCATATGTACTTACCCTCCACACAGAATTGTGTTTATCTTTTTGTGTGTGTTACTGTACTTAAGCACTGATGTAAATGTACCTCAGTTATTGTTCTCTCCCCCTCTTTCCACACTAGGCCTCCCCCACCCCCAAAACCCTTTCTCAGTCTGTTTGAGTGTAAGCATTATTACCAACATTTTCTTGAGGCCACACAGCATTGTCAAGTATCAGAGGATGGTTTTCAAAATTTTTTGAAATTTATATACTGTATATCATAATCTTTGGGGCGTTGTTCTGGGTGTGTTGGATAATGTAGTGTCGGATAATTGAGGGATTACTGTATATACTGTAGATGCTGAATCTCAAGGCTTGGGTGGCTTGTCATTATTTTTGAGAATTGGTACTTTAATCACTTTATACCAACAGTGGAAAGGTATTGTAAGGAAAATGGCATTCCTTTTAAGATGCTTCTTATTTTGGACAATGCTCTTGGTCACCCAAAACACCTTGCTGATTTTCATCCAGACATCACTTGTTTACCTGTCTCCCAACACCACATTCTTGCAACTGTTGGACTAGGGATTTGTTGTCATCCATTACATTTGGAAAAACACTTAAGCTTTAGATGCAACAAATGTGCATGAAAAATTAAGTCTCAGACTTTTGGAAGAAATACAACATCTACAGTACAAGGCAGTCCTGAATATAAACGCCGCTTGGAAGGAGTTTCAGCAATGGGTGTGACTGGTGTTTGGAAGAAACTATCCACTCTGTTTAGGATTTTGAGGGGTTTGCTGAGATGGACATGAACAAAGCCTTGGTGATATTGTGCAATGAGTGAAAAATGGACCTGGAGGAGGAGGACAACTTCTTGTTATTTGAGGCAGATAAGCAGCCACTGAGAAGTGATGAGTTGATAGAGCCTCATGAGTAGCAGGGTTACAAAGAGGAGCTGGCACCAGAACCAGAACCACAATGCAATGCCATAACAATATGCAGCAGGACTTTGCACATGTTGAAAGAGCTTTTCAAGAACATGGGTCCCAATGTTGAACACTGCCACGATTGTTTGGTTATAGACTGATTTTAGATGGAAAGATGAGCAACTGAGTTCAGGGAACTCCAACTGACCTTGCTCTGTACAAATCCCTACAAATCCTTTTTCTTCCTCCACCTTTCTTCTCCAGTCCATCGAGCACATCAGCATCACCTATCAGGTAGGTACAGTATACAGTATATGTACACACATTTTTTCATTACATTCTTTATGATTAATAAATATAAATATTGTCAAAAGGACAAAAATGTTTTAACCATCACTAGAGTTATTCTATATGTATTGTGGTCTTTAGGGTTTCAAGATAATTTTTCAAAATGCTTATTCAATTTAGGTCATTTTCGGACTCTTGTCACGTCTTTGAACAAATTAACAGCATAGGGAGTGAGGTATTACTGTGTGTCATTTAAATTTCATACACAGTAAGTTCATTGTTGGTGCCATGAAAATAAACATGATCCATTGAAATGATGGAAAACTAATGTTTTTGTGTGATGAATGGGTATCAGGTCGTGTACCTAAGATTTGTTATTGTGAACTGATTAATCATGAAAGATCTTGCATTGTGAAAAGACCCACAGTGCATGCATAACCTGCACTCCACTGGCCTTTCAGGGAAAGAAGGCATAGTTCTTCAGCCTTGCTCTGTTGGAGTTGTTTGTGCTGTCATGCTTCTCAGGGATAGTGCTTGTTTTCCCTTTATTGTAATGTGTCATTCATTATTTTTTCTTTCAAGCTTCACTTTGATGTGTTGTGCCCAGCACTGAGCTCATTTGTCACTAATTTCATGACTTTTGGTCAGAGGTATGCTCACTACCTATGTGTTAATGTGAATACTGTACTGTACTCACTTTTTCAGTTTTTAAGAGCTCATCATTTGTTTGGCATTTTTAAGTTAGTATCATTATAATTTTTTCTTGATTTGCTCAATATTTGCTTAAGGTTAACATGGAAACTTTGTTGAGTTAGCCTTGTCCTTTCCTTACCCCTGTACCAAAGGTTGTTAATTTATTTCCATTTTCCCCAGGAAACAGAACAGTTACTGTAAGTTCTCTGTTCCTGACTCAGCTGTTCAGTGATGCATACGTGTTATTTCCACTTAACTAATACAGTAATCCGTTGTCCATGAGCACTTTTCTTCAGTGCGAACAGGCTTATGCACATCACTGCACTAAATGGTAAAGTTTGAACATATTCACACTTTTTATGGCGTAGATAGAAGTGAAAAAAAATGTCTCTTCCCTGCCAGGCAAACTAGCTAAGAATTGTTCGTATAGTGATTGGTCCAGGAGAACGGCATATACTTTGGGTTGATTAATGAGGAGGGATGCAGAGAGGACAGGACTAATTAGAATTGTAGAAATATGCTCCATGCTCCATGAAAGCTGTTGCTTTTGTTTTGGTGTTCTCTGTGCTCTAATAAGAGAGAGTTGGGGGAAATTGTTAGCATAAGAGTATCCACTGTGAATGGCATCCACCATGTTGCGGTTGAAATGTTTAAAAAATTTAATTATTGCAAAGTTGTCAGGGATAAGATTGCCAATTGACCTTCATAGCCATTCCCCAAATTTTAACAATAAATACATTGTTAAGAAACAAAATTGAATCAGTTTAGGAAATCTGGCATCATTGTTCTTTTTTTATTCTTCCCTGCTCAGTATCCTATAGTAGAATATATTTACTAACAAATAGTAAAGTAGTTGGGTTTTACTACACTTTGTTTCTAGTCAGAGAAGTACAGTACATCACTTACTGGCTACAATACTAACATACCCTCATAAAAAGTACACAGAAAAACAGTGTACTACAGAGTGACTATAACTCAGTCCAATACATAGAAAAAATTTACCATTGTTAAACTATACTCTGCTTATAGACTTTCCTCAGTGCAGGGAAATGCTCCAGTCAGGTGATCATCTTCTGAATCCAGTGTTAACCACGCTTTCACTCCTTGATGTTGACTGGAAAGGAAAATTATGTAAAGGGATTCTCAGTGTTCTGCGTGTTGTGAAAGTCACCAGGGGTCGGAATTATGGGGTCTGCAGCTCATTCCCAACACTGATATTGCTAAAAATAATAATAAAATGATACTAAGTCCTCTGATTTTGAATCTCTGGATGTGGTGCAAACGACACGAATTAATGTTTGATAGCTGACTTACTTAATGAGAGAAAGCTAGATTTTTTGCCACCTGGTTAGACAAAAATTAAAGGACAGTTTGTGTAGGAATAAGAACAAGGAGTCGTTGAGTTTGGGGAAGCTGAAAATGTAGAGCTAGAGAAGGTCTGGCGCTTGTAAGTGTCGGGATGACTGTGGGAATGGATGAAAGTGCTCCTAGGTGAAGGTAAGCGGTTACGTTGACCAAAAATAGGAAAATGTTGGTGTTAAGCTGTCTGCAAACTTCTTAAGTAACCAAAAGATAGCCCGTGAAGTGCATGAATTATCATTGTGTAAAGACTACAGCACGACAAAACTATGCTGATTGAAATGATGGCAGGTGTAAGTTGGTAAGATGCTTTCTGACAGGGTCGGCTGGAGTTATAAGAGAACAAACAACCCCCACCCCCAAAAAAACCAAAAGTACTATTTCATCAAAAGAGCAAAATACAATTTGGCAAAAAAAAAAAAAAAAAAAAATTGAACACAGAGCCTGCGTTAGTCACAGTGCTTATCCATGGGGAAATCTTGTCAATTTGCAACATAAGGTACAGTACCACCAATATTTACCCCTGTCCTTCATCCATCTTGCTGTCCGACCTCCATAGCTACTACTTACTTGTGGAACTACGAGGTTTTCCAGCTTTACCTTTAACTCCGTCTATTCTCAGGGTCATTTTTCACTGTCTTAAGTGATGAATGGCTGAAAATGCTCCAATGTTTGGCTTTAGAGTCTAAATGGCATGATTCACTCATTCCTTTGCTATTCTAAAATGCATATCGATTCTCAGATATATATAAAAACATGATCTAACTTGAAATTTTCACAGTTAAAAATCTTATTTTAAAAATCACATGATTCTAAGAATGGGAAAAATTACTTTATACACTCGAACATGCAACAAACTTTTGCAAACTCTGTAGCTTTAGGTAATGATTAAAAAAAAATTTCTTCAGTTTAGATCTGGCATGTTAATCCAAACTATATATTTCAATAGACAAAACATGCTTTCAGATACTTTAACATGAAATTTAACTGAGGCATATGGTTATCATCAAAATTTCATGAAAGTGATCTTCTGCTCAGTCAGTTTCGTATAAAAATGAGTTTATCAGTCCTTAGTTTTCTCATGACGGCCATGTACAGGTACGTAAGTAAACAGAACCCAGTTGATTTCGGAACGACGGCACCCATGTGAATTCCACATTAGCCTATAGCATCAGGTCTAACAATCCAATATATGCATAATTAATTATGGCAACTTTTCATATATACAGTATATACTATATATATATATATATATATATATATGTTATTTTTCACCCACATATATATATATATATATATATATATATATATATATATATATATATATATATATATATATATATATCAGGACCTTTGTCAGACTACATGTATGGGAGATCTATGTGAGTAAAACTACCTCTACTAGTTCGTGAAGTTAAGAAAAGTATGTAATCTATTTATATTTTGGCATATTATACTATTATTAATTGTGCGTGATATAGGTAAGGGGAAGAAAGCCCGTATAAATCGTAAGACAAGGTTCCTCTTTCTTATTCTTTGATTCCAGATTGTTCCTTTGTCATCGCAACTGACTTTACCCATTCATTTCCTTAAAAAATAATTGACGAAAGAAAGCAAAGTTCAATGTTTATTTTTCACCTACAAAAAGTAGGTATCTAACAATGAAGATTTTCTTTAGTGCGCATACATTGGTGGACCCTAACAACTTCTTTTCATGTTTCGTTGAAAACATTGGAAATTGCAAAACGACGTATTAATGTAAAGAAATGGAAGTTGAAAGAAACTAATAGATGGCGTTGTGCGCATTTCAAGGGTGTTAAAGCAACCTTTGAAATATTACTCCTCTAACTCAGGGTCCTTGATTATTTCGAAGCTACATTCCGGATTATTCGGCAAATCATATCTATTTGCTGCTTTTAGGCTTACGTGAAATATTGTGAATTATTGGATATACAAGTTGTGAAAATGTAAGTAATCTTTGAGAAATGGTGACAAACAAATTCTGGGAAATTAACAGTTATGAGAAATTGGCTTTGCTTTCGGCTGTGTTAACTTTCTTTTATTGGAAAGTTTTATTTTGAAGACAAAATAAAACGGGACAGCGAAGGTAACAACTCGAATTGAAGCTGGAGTCCAGTGTAGTGGATGCGGTTTCTGTTTTTCATAATATAGCAGAGGAATGTTCTTGTTTTGGAGGCTTCCTTTTTTTACTTTGTTTTTGTGGTGGCATGTTGATAACTTGTACAGTGGTGAAATTGTTCGTGTCTGTTGAATAGTTCGGCACTTTTATCAAGTTGTAGATCAAATATTTTTTGGTATTTTTTTCATCATCCGGAAACACTTGAAAATGTGGTAATTATACAGAAAGCTCCCTGAGTGACCGTTAAGTCCAGTCCCTCGGGGATGAACGTAAAATCATAAACAAGAGACGGTAAATTTCTTATTCACTTGTACTGCATAGTGTTCACCCTTTTGTTCTGTCACAAATTTTTATTAAATATCTGCGTGCGAAGCTCTTCTGTAGATTAACCGGCATATGCCAAGTACTTAAGTTCTTTTGGTGAAGGATTATCGAGCAATATTTTATTTATCTCTGCTGTAGGCTTCTTACCTGATCCCACCCCACTGAAGGCTCCCTGCAAGACCCACTCATCAAGCTTTGATGCGTTGATATTAGTTATATCACTAGAGGGACAGAAATACAATTCCATTCGACACTAAAACTTAAAATTTTATTTTCGTATTAAGTGTTATCAGTGTGTTTTTTTAAAGAATATTTGTGACAATTTGCCTGTGTAAGGTGCATATGCCATTAAAAATATGTATGCTAAGATAGAAAGTTTCCAAACCACAATGACGTTAGCATCACAATTTTCATCGTCATATGATTTTAAAGTTAGTATGTTATACAAGTTTCCGCAGCTACAGTTTGTAAATTCCTGATAAATGATAGTTTCATAACTTACTTCTACTGTATCATGTCAATAAAAACAGTTGAGCCAAGTTTACTGACGGTAAAGCGTCGCAGCTTTCGCTGGTAATTATATTGAATGACATGAAAAGAAAATCCCCCCAACAACAAAAATTTTTTTTCATTGCAAATAAAATTCTAATTTAACAATGTTTTCAATAAAAACGTCTTAAGCATAAATTAAATTTACCCAACCCTTAGTTTATTCTTAAATGTGCAGTCATTTGTCATTGTAAATACTTTTATTTAAGACCCTGCAAGTGAATTTGGTGCAGCATACACGGCACATCACCTGTGGTGAATTACCGATAATCCACTATTTTGGTAATGCTATGATGATTTTTCTCATGGACATCTCATTAAATAGCACAAATGGCTGAATAAGACTTCTGATGCCCAGGGTTAATGTTCTGAACGAGTTCTGCACCTTTTAAATTTATGAAATTCTTAATGAAGTCTTAGACATCTAGAGCACACGCCCCACAGAATTTCTTAGCCAAATGAAACCTTAAACCGGCCCTCGGATGTTTTCAGATTCTCAGTATTCCTTCGGAGGCCAGGCACCAGTAAGAGAATGATTAAAAAGGCGTGAAAGCAGTCTCAAAATGCTGTAAAAAATATGTAAATATCACCTTTTTCAAAAATTTGGGTCTCCAACGATAATTTCAGTTAAATATCCATATTTAGTTAGGTAAACCCTTGATTGTGTATGTATACATTAACTAAAATGTCTCTCCAATCCTTGGACACGTCATTAGTTGACAGACGCCAGACCTGACAAGAGGTGCTCCGGCAAACAGTACAAAAGTACCACAGTACAAACTACCACCACTGCCACTCTCAACTACCACCACCATTGCTCGAAACAAGACGACGGACGGCAGTCTCGGGTACTATTACGAGAAACTTGAAAGATTATATTTGGCGGTCGGGTGATCAGTATCTTATTTCCGCACAGATTTGTTGATGGATAGTTTCCCGGAGGTCCTGATGTATCAATGTGGCTGAAGGAACGTCTTTTCAAGTCATGGATGTTCGTAAGGTGTATGAAATTGAACATGACCAAATAAGCGCTTTGTTTGGGGTCCGAATGAAGGAGCGTTCATGGTGGAGGAAGACGGCGATAGTGCTGCTGGCGGCCTAACTTACGGTAAGTTCATGTAATGCAGATCCAAGGGTGTTACGTGTACAAAGTAGGCGAAAGTGAATTATACGCTTACAGATTGATGAGGCAAGGACCTTTATAAATTTATCTTTAACCTTTAGAGAGGTGATTAACTTATTGAAAGAGTGAATATCGTTTGAGATTTAAGCTTCTTAGTCTTACAATCTTTTGGGATTTTGAGTAAATCCGATTTTGTGTTTGCAAATACTTCACCCCCTACAATCTAGCACTTTTTTTTCCGTTGGTTAAACTGAACTCTGAACCACTCATACCGTTAAACAAGTTTTAGGCCTTTAGTAAAGCAGTCAAAGTTTTGAGTATTTCCTTCCTCTTTGTTGTTAAGTTGAAACGAAGGTTAAAACTGACGAGGAATATGTCCGAGAATACCTCGGACGAACAGAATGAAATGGCTCGTAGCACAATTCATCTTATGATACATGCACGAAGAGCTGCCTTTCCTCAAGTTTATGATAAGTGGTTACAGGTAATTTTCTGAACCCCTTATATCGCAGTTATGTTTATTTCTTGATGAAAGTGGACTTATTCGGGTACAAAGAGAGTTAAGTAAATTAAAAGCCCCATACGATGAACGGTGGCCGATACTAATTGGTAAAAATTGCATTGTGGCTAGAAGTACTGTATAATTTGGGGTACCCACGTAAAATTGCGACACGCTGATATTAACAAGACTGGGTATACTAAGGAAACGGTTTTGGATTGTAAATAGCTTTGTAGTTGTAAAGAAGGTTTTAAAAGGCTGCTTGATATGTAAAAAGTTATCAAAATGCATATAGAGATTTCAGAATAAGCCCAGAGACGATTCCGTTTAGGAATATTTGCATCGACCATTGTGGACCTTTATTAGTCACGGACAGAAACTAACGAAACTACACGGTATATGCACTGGTCATATCCTGTTTTTGGTCCAGAACAATCAACCTGGTTGTATGAAGGCTGACTGATAAAAACTCCCTTCTCAGGGCATTATAAATGCATATTTTTTAGTACGGTTTCCCTTCCCTAATAGTGATAATGGAAGCACAGTTGTGGCGGGAATAGAGCAAACCATCTCCTATCAAAATGATGTAGAAACCATAGACCCTTAAAATCGCACAATATCAAGATTTTAAAATTTCATTTTGTTAAACCAGGAAAAAGACAGCCTGTTCAAAACTAGCTACGAACCCGTTGCTTTAAGCTCCTGCCTTCGTAAAATTATGGAGAAGTTGGTATACGTTCACCTTAGGTGGTACTTAGGGTGTAACCATTCTCTCTCCCCTGCCCAGTGCAGACACAGAAACATGCATTCCACCACAGGTGTGCTAGTCTGTATGGAATCATCTATATATGAGGTATTCACACCGCAACAACACCCATGTTAGTTTATTCTTTGAGAAAAGGTATATGGGGCATGGTATTTTGCAGGACTGCTATGATTGCAGTCTGTATGGGGAGTTACCTCTATTCAAACTTTTCTATTTTTTGGGTACCGTATTAAGTGTTGCCCTTTTTGAACTTGCTATCAGTAGCATTGCAAAACTAATCCCAGAGGATATAATGTACATACGATTTTTAGATAATTTGCTAATCCCAGAGGATATAAGATTCGATTTTTAGATGGTCTCTCAATCATTTGCAGCCTCAAGAATCATGACGGAACGGCAACTCCAACCAAGAGTAAAAAAAATAATGAAATGAGCAGAAATGTGTGGTTTTAGATTCTCTGCAGCAAAAACTTAATTTTTATGAATAAGGAGTGTTTTTATCCAGATCAAGATTGATACATGAATGGACAAAGGATTATCTGTGTTAGAGAAGTTAGAGTCTTTGGGTTGATATGAAATAGTAAGCTCACATGGAACACTCATTTTCTTGATCTTAAAGCCAAATGTATGATGTCCGTGGACTTGTTGAGGGTACTATCTCATACCTCCTGGGTTGCTGACAGCAAACAGCTACTGTACAAAGTGGCATTCCTTCCAAAATTGTGCTATACACTTGAGGTATTCACATCTACTTCTCCACATAGAATAGAAACACTAAATGTCATTCATGTAGGAATCTGTATAACCACAGAAGCTTTCTGATCTCCTATTGAAAGTATGTCGGTGAATACTGGTGGCCTCTGGAACGTCATTTCCAGATTGTGCTGCCTCGTAGCTGGATGGGGTTCTAGAGGCTTCCTGGATCTTTAACAGGTACCAAAGTAAGGTTGGAAACATATTTTGTTTCATGATGCTTTTTCTCTGCATCATCACGATCAATATTGTATATATTTTTCCTCCCAGATCTTGCCACTTTCCTGCTCTTTAATCTTTAAGGTCTTAGTTACTTTAAAGTAACTGAGTCAGTGATTTTAACCGGTTTTCTTTCCCTCATTTTAGTCAAGAGTTTTGTTAATTTTGTCATTATACTTCATTATTTGGATATTACGTAGATACTGAGGCTTTTACTTGTTACATAGGCTTATCTCTTATTCATCTCTGGCTTGAAAAGCAAACATATGACGTATGCTTAGGCATCAATGGAAAACCATTTTATTGGAATAAGAAGAAACTGTAGGTTATGATGCATGGCACATGAAAAAGTTCTAGATCAATTTACAGAGGATAATAGTTTGTATATATGAAACAAAAAGTAGTTGTATAATTTTCCTAGGAAAAGGAAAGTAAAAATGACAGGTCTGCGTTAAATGAAAATTATAGTGCACTTATTTTTTCTTTGAAACAATTCAGTGTTTTCAGTGTTAAAGTTTATATAACTGAGTTGTATGACTTGAAAGTGGTTTTTATGAAAAAGCAATGTATAGCTGCAACAAGGTTAGTTTATTCCCAAGAAAAAGAAATACTTAAGGATTTTAGTTATGGTGAAAAATGTTTTTATAGTTACAAATGTAGAAAATTGTTTAATGTGCAGTGCAAATATTTTTTCAAAGGAACAATAATTCTGAAACATACAAAGTTAGCAGTTCCAGATAATATTCACTTCCGATTGCCATTGAATGTTTCAGGAAAAAGATAACGTAAATATTCCATAGAATTTTGATCTCGCCAACTTTCATGAAGTGATCAGTCAGCTGGTACTGAAACCAGAGGAAAATACTTTTTGACCATTTTGTAGACTTGAATTTTGTTTGTATCATATATCGGGTGCTAAACAAGTGGGTCTACTTATAGGTGGTTTCTGATAGCAAATTAACATAGATTCTGAATTCTCCTTTCAGGCACTGCACTTCGGGATCGGAATTATGACCATTCAAGCATAGAATGGTAAGCAGGTGTAGAGGAATGGAATTATGACCTGCAAGCAGTTGTAGAGGATTGGAATTATGACCTTCAAGCATAGAGTGGCAAGCAGGTGTAGAGGATTAGAATTATGACCTTCAAGCATAGAGTGGCAAGCAGGTGTAGAGGATTGGAATTATGACCTTCAAGCATAGAGTGGCAAGCAGGTGTAGAGGATTGGAATTATGACCTTCAAGCGTAGAGTGGCAAGCAGGTGTAGAGGAATGGAATTATGACCTTCAAGCATAGAATGGTAAGCAGGTGTAGAGGAAAGTGATGGATACTGTTTGAAATTTCCCACAGGAGGATGCAAAATAATTTTGAAAATTTATCAAGGTTAGGGAATTATTTTAATCGGGCAATAAATTTTAAACGTAATATATTGACTTTAGTTGTCGCTTCTTATGGGAAAATATCACTGGTTTTAAAAATCAATTTGCAAATTTTTATGATTCATGGGCAGACATCTTGGCCTAAGAAATTACCCTTTAGACATATTTAGTCATTATTTGTGCCCTTACGGTTGTTATATATGAACCTTTACATTTTGCCAGAAAAACCAACGTTTTTATTATTTTGTATTTTCTTGGAGCCGTCTCCTGTCTCCGTATTTCAAGTCAAGTCAAGGCTCCTCTTCCGTAGCTGTATGTTAATATCTCAACTAATGGTGCTCCTCTCGGAAACTATGTGAATGGTGAGTAGAAGGACGTTTTATTATGATATCCCTCTTTCCATTTCTTCCTTTTTATTCCCGCGAAGCTTTCATGTGTCTCACTCTTAACCCTTCATTAGTTGAATTTATCATTCAATATACAACGGCGAAAAGTGAAATAAAATAAAAACTGAGCCCCGCAACATTGTTAATGTGTAACGAAACTTATAATCAATAACACGCCACAATGACCAGCACCAGAAAATCACTTTATTCAATAAAGATGGCAATGGTGCAATTAATATAAAGCTAAAATTGTCCTTTGACAACAAGAAATTATACAACTAAAAATTTTCCAAAGGAAAACCCGAGGTATGGTTGTTCAAAGTTGTCTTTAAGGACTCAAGACTGCATTTCAGATGCATTTCAGATCGATGATAACTTCTGTGGAATATGATGGAACATTTATTTAAGTTGACCTTTTAATTACAGATGTCCTCGGAACGCTCCCTCACGGCAGACTTGAGGGGCCTAGCAAGAATATTTTTTTTTTTTTTTATCTCAAGCTTTTTTTTTATCTCAAGCTTTTTCCCGCGTGTCCCGGTGTTTTAGCGACGAGGGACTTTATCTCTAGATCCTAAATAGTTGTTACTACAAACTGCACATTTAAACTTGTAAACGGTTTGAACACCATTAATGAAGGATGTGGTCTTTGCTGTGGACTATTTTTCATCTGAAAGTAGATTTTTTTTTTTTTACATTACTAGGGGAAATGTCAGCATATGATGTCCTTTATTTTCTTGCATAATTGTTCTCCTTGATGAGGTGGTTCCAAATACATAGTTTCTTATTCTACTGTGCTTGTTACAGGTTTTATGAAGATTATCTTTCAACTGGTTATCGAATATTCTCACTGGTTAACCATTGTTTGTGAATGTTCGTAAAGAATCTTTTTATACGCTTTTATATAGCTTTTTATTTTTTGTCTCTGTTTTTCTGGGTCAAAAATATTGTAACTCAATTTTCGACCTGTTCCCCTCTTCCGATGGACTTGAATAATTTTTTTTTTCTTTTAATTTCTTGTAAACTTTAAATAATTTTCCCTTGCATTTAAAGGAAACCGAGATCCGACTAAATAATAATTTTCCCTTGCATTTAAAGGAAACCGAGATCCGACTAAATACAGTGTCTTTTTTGAACCAGGATACTTCCAGTTTCCTTCGAAATTGTTTTAGTTACATGATTTCATATTGTAAAATAATGGATATCTCAATATATTTTAATACTGAACCTAATAATGGCTATTTCAATAATGAACCTTTTTAACTTAGTCGATGTACGGTTTACCATCATCATTGGTATATTGTTAAAAAATCATTTGACCATTATGGCATGTCATATTAATTGTATGTTGCGTTTTTTATATCAAATATTATTAATTGTATGTTGCGTTTTTTATATCAAATATTTCTAATTGTATGTTGCGTTTTTTATATCAAATATTTCTAATTGTGATCTTTTTTTATTTGTGATCTTTTTCTTTGACTGCTCACTTTTGTGTGTGTATATTGAATTATAAATTAATTTTGAAATTAGCTGCTAAGCCCATAAAATTTTGATATTTAACAATTAACTGTAAAGTTACAAAATTGAACGCTGCTTGTGAATAAAATAGGTGGAATGGAGAGAGGATACTAAGAAATTATACGTTCTGTATTCATGTTGTGTACTATTTCCGGTAGGGGGGATCGCATTGTAGAAATGAAAATATATTTTCAGAGAGGGATTAGAGAAAAATAGGTTAGCCCCATTTATACGCTAGGTTTTCATTGAACAAAAATATTTCACTGTAAATTTATTTATTCACTTTTGTTTTTACAGAAAATTCTGCTGGGAAAAAAGCCATGTTAAAAGCTCTGTATAGTTTTACTCTTCAAAACTGGATGAATCTTCTAGTACCAAGCTGTTTCAAGAGATTATCAAACAAAAGTCAGATGGGACATAAATAGTGAATTAGTCTATGGAAGTTTATTAAACCTACAAATACTATGTAGTGAATGTATTTATATTGATATAGTGACGCTATAAGAAAAATTAATCCATGCCTGGCGTTGTCACATAAGGGCAATGCTGGTTCACTGAAGTATAAGGCTAAAGAATTTCCCGTTTAGGCCCAGAAGTTACAATAATACTATTCCTCTGCATGCTGAGATATTTATTGGGAAAACCGTTGATTTAGTAATGCATTAAACAACAATGAACCGGAGTGGGAATGACATCTGCAGGACGTGTTGCGTGCATAGTTTCCAGACCAGACGACAGCACAACAATGGACTGGAGTAGGAATGACATCTGAAGATGTGTAGCGCGAATAGTTTCCAGACAGCAGCAAAACAAGGAACTGAGGTGGGAATGACGTCTGCAGGATGTGTTGCGTGAATAGTTTCCAGACCAGACGACAGCACAACAATGAACTGAAGTGGGAATGACATCTGCAGGACATGTTGCGTGAATAGTTTCCAGACGAGAGCAGTCGAGAGCACAACAGTGAACTGAAGTAGGAGCAGGACGTGTTGCGTGAACAGCTTCCAGACGACAGCACAACAATGAAATGGAGAGTGGAAATGACAGCTGCAGGACGTGGTCTGCAAATTGTTTTCCAGATGACAGCACAACAATGAAACGAAGTGGGAATGGCACAAGCAGGACATGTTGAAGGAATAGTTTTCAGACGAGAGCACAACAGTGAACTGGAGTGGGAATGACATCTGCAGGACGTGTTGCTTGAATAGTTTCCAGACGAGAGCAGTCTAGAGCACAACAGTGAACTGAAGTAGGAGCAGGACGTATTGCGTGAACAGCTTCCAGACGACAGCACAACAATGAAATGGAGAGTGGAAATGACAGCTGCAGGACGTGGTCTGCAAATTGTTTTCCAGATGACAGCACAACAATGAAACTGAAGTGGGAATGGCATCAAGCAGGACATGTTGAAGGAATAGTTTTCAGACGAGAGCACAACAGTGAACTGGAGTAGAATGACATCTGCAGGACGTGTTGCTTGAATAGTTTCAGACGAGAGCAGTCTAGAGCACAACAGTGAACTGGAAGAAGACAGCAGGACGTATTGCGTGAACAGCTTCCAGACGACAGCACAACAATGAAATGGAGAGTGGAAATGACAGCTGCAGGACGTGTTGCAAATTGTTTTCCAGATGACAGCACAACAATGAAACGAAGTGGGAATGGACAAGCAGGACATGTTGAAGGAATAGTTTTCAGACGAGAGCACAACAGTGAACTGAAGTGGGAATGACATCTGCAGGACGTGTTGCGTGAATAGTTTCCAGACGAGAGCAGTCGAGAGCACAACAGTGAACTGAAGTAGGAGCAGGACGTATTGCGTGAATAGCTTCCAGACGACAGCACAACAGTGAACAGGAGAGGGAATGACATCTGCAGGACGTGTTGCGTGAACAGTTTCCAGACGAGAGCAGTCAATGATAAACAACATTGATCTGAAGTGGAAATGACAAGCAGGACATGTTGCGTGAATAGCTCCCAGACGACAGCACAACAAGTGAACTGGAGTGGGAGCTTCTGCAGGATGTGTTGCGTGAATAGTTTCCAGACGAGAGCACAACAGTGAACTGGAGTGGGAATGACTTCTGCAGGACGTGTTACAATGAACAGCTTCCAGACGACAGCACAACAGTGAACTGGAGTGGGAATGACATCAGCAGGACGTGGTGTGCAAATTGATTTCCAGATGACAGCACAACAATGAAACGAAGTGGGAATGGCACAAGCAGGACATGTTGAAGGAATAGTTTCCAGACGACAGCAAATCAGAGTATAAAGAGTGGCCTTTTGAAGACCATAAATGATTCGGGTCTGGTAATTTCCTCAGCAGGTAGAGGATCTGAAAATATTAATAACGTAAGAAAGAGTTCAGTGGTATTTTTCTTATTACAAAAGTTTGAAACTTGTACGGAAGAGGATGTATCTTTTTTGTAGAAATTAAACAGGATTTTCGTTATGTCCATGTTTTTTGTATTTCCTGTATGTTGCTTAATTTAATCTAACTTCTAACATAATGCTCAGAGATCAGAAAATATGATAATCTGCTCGGGCTACATAAGGATCAGCCAAACACTTCCCAGAAAGAGTGTGAATGAACGAATCACTTCGTCCTATCATTAATCATACTTATTGTGTCAGGGTAGACGTTATGTTTGTTTATAATGGCAACAACTCATTAAATCACACAATTGGCTTTCTTCCTCTCCTCAAATTCACTAACTTATCCCTCGACAAATAAATATCTAATTTGGTTTAGATAATTACTACACAAATAAATGACAGTGTAACACTAACATCATAAACACTTCAGAGCTGTATTTATTAGATGACAGTAATAGCTTTTTAATTCTTTCGAATCACTGTAGAGCAGCACTTTTTAAAAATCTTAGGGTTAGAAAAGTAAATAAAAAAATAAATTTCTGCAAAGTAAAAAAAATTTCTGCAATCAATTAAAGTTCCCGACTTTCTAGAAAACTCCCCCGTTAGTTATGACCATTTCTCCCACCCAGATCTTTGACCTGCAACTTCTTAAGTTCGATGCCAGCCTACTTGTTCACAAGTGCTACATAGTTATTCGATGCCAGCCTACTTGTTCACAAGTGCTACATAGTTATTCTTCACGGCTATCTTGGCATAGTTATTCTTCACGGCTATCTTGGCTGCCTTCCTAACTACTATTTTACCCACCAAACTTTTATAAAATCTGATTTTTTTCAGCTGCAGTTGCCCGAGCCACAATCTCCAACCTACAATTTTCTTCAATGCCTCATGTAAGAAGGCAGAAGGCAAAGTTAATTTCCTTCAGTAAAGTAGACTATAGTAAAACAGTTTTCATATTAAATCATACTAAAGTAGACTATAGTAAAACAGTTTTCATATTAAATCATACTAGTCTTAATAATTCGTATAGTTTTCATATTAAATCATACTAGTCTTAATAAATCATATTAAGGTTTGATTCCGGCGAGTAGAAAATGGAATGCAATATAAATGTAAATACCAGTTTGGTTAAGTCCACAACTGATATTACTGCCAGTCATTCAGTCCCAAGGTACTGCACCACCACCACATACAATGGGATCAATAGTTCCAAATAGAGGCAAGCCCGGTGACTCCAAACAATTTTTGAACCTTTAAACCTTTGTGCACATGAACAAGTTTGTCAGGCCAAACATGGGTACTATAGTTATGTAAGAAGTCATCAGAAAAAATGGCCTTAGTTCATCCTTATGACCTAGGTAGCTTAATTACGTAGCACAACTATGGCAAACAGCCTTTTCTAAACCCAAAAAAGTCCGATAACAACCAGCTCTTGCACTGAACAATCATTACATCTTTAATGACAACGAAAGGTTACACAGCTTAAGGCGTGAACTCCCAGCATAACGTCGTCCAAGAATCATCAACCATGCTACATCTTATACTATGTAACACAGCTTCTGGTGGCACTAACAAATTCAAAAACAAGAAATTGGAAAATAATCTTGCCTATTGAACACTTGCAAGATAAGCACCTTTCACAAATAAAGGTTTCGTTGTAAGAACACACACGAAAAAGAAAGACATTCAAAAGAACAAAAGAAAAAAAAGAAAAACATTCAAGACAAACTGGAAAAACAATATACTGACAAAGACTGCTATGTATAAAGTGATTAACTGCCAGTCAAGAAAAGTAAGTCACAAACACCTTAAACGCATTGTTTACTCGCACTGCATTTTCAAGACGACAATGATTACAGGAAAGCAAAAAGATCACTGCAGAGATTGAGGACTGAAGGTGTTGATACATAGTATAAAGCACGTCTTGCAGCCAAGGAATTTCAAGGACAAGAATGTTTGAGTCCTTCGATGGGAGAAATGTAGGTGTCCCCAGAATGAAAAATTGTTTCTGGAGTAAAAGCTATTCAGCCACTTCTCTTCACTACTGATCATACATAGTGTATGCTGAAACAGAGGTTTAAAATTTGCAGTGACAACCACGCGCAATTTCACTATTAATGTTAAACAAACCTGTCTTAAATTCTAACAATTAAAAAAAACGCAACTATAGACAATTATATGAGAAAAAGGTTTAAATAAATATTCCTCCATTTTCTAAAAGTATCACTTCTCGCAATGAAGCCTATTAAAACCTCTAGTGTCATGAGTATGCAACATTTGTTAAGAGCATCTTAAATGTGACATATAAAATAAGTACATGAATTTGTCAAGTGAACCTGGAATAAATGCTAAAATCTAATCTTATCAGATTACATCAAGATAAGTACTCGTTTTCTTAAATGCGAAGTATTGCAATTATCTTGGAGATGGAGACATTGATAAGACATTTGACACGAATAAGCAAACTGTCACAAAGTACATTTATAATATATAAATTCCTTGTTATATTTTACTACACAGCTATTTTGTGTGAAAAAGTAAATATCTATTTAAAATAACCTATTTTAAATCTTAACAGCGAGATTATGATGCAGTCACAGTTTGAATTTACCGTCTGTAAATTCAAACTCTGCATATTTATTCTATATCTATAGATTTGCATATTTATTCTATATCTAGAGATTTCATGACTTCTTAAATGGGTCTTTGATAAGCATTTTACATTTTTTCTTACCTTTCAATGAAGTTCCCTAAAATAATTTCCATTTCCACTTGTTTGTTACCATCATCAAATCTTGAACATAGAAATGGTTTGAGGTTGCAGCCTAAGTAGCATCTTATCAAGAACACGATTATGGAATTGACGGTCTGCTTCCATGCCACCAGCGTTCCAACTGTTCAAAGACCCTGTTGACATTACACAATTAATTAAAGTCGCATTTCTGAAATTACACTTCAGTGGAAAATCAAAACAAAAAATAGGAAATAAAAAATTACAAAAAAAATCTGTACCTTTTTTAGAACCACCATTATCATCATTTGGGTTTAATTTCAATCAACGTGTAAAATAAAATGAGATTGTCCTACATTTAATTTGTTAGATAAACGCTTGTCTCTGGGGGTAAATTACTTTTAACAGCATTTGTTTCAATCTGAATGGAAATTACTGATAATGAGATAGACTCACTAAGTGCAAAAGCATAACGCTGACCGAGTCAGATACTAAATTTCTGTTAAGTACTCAAGTTCCTCAGTGATAGATAAACACATCAGCAGGCAAACAGTAGATCTGTTCAGAAATACAAGGTGGCCACCATCATCTGTCTAGAATCTATAAGTGTCACTGTATGAGAACCATTTTTCGCAAACACTGGTGTAATATGTCATTCAGCATATTTTACATTACCAAATATATATACTCTTCTGCTGTAAATTTCAGATTTAAGTCCTGAGCACACCACAGATAAACACTTGAAAAGTTTTTAAAGAGACAGTTTCAGCAGCCTTTTAGCTTACTACTATCTGTCAGTGACTTCTAAATGATAGTTGTCCTCTAGATGTAGATTGATTATAATTTATCAATTTTTGAATTATAACGCAAGAGATTCTAAAGCAATAGCATCAGAGTCACTGGTATTCAGAACATAACAGATTTTACAATTTCTGAAAATATGGAAATACTTGATAATCATTTATAAGTATTTGAAAGTCATCTGCTGATGGAAGTGGAGTATCAATTCATGTTTAGATGAAATGCTATGGTATGAAAAGTATGTCTTAGATTTATAAATTTTCCTGGTCTTAGCTATGCCCCCATACCAATTTTAAAGTGCAGTGAAAATGAACACCTGTACTAACTTTGTTTCATTTACCAGTCTGGAAGATAAAAATATTAAGTCCACCATTCTCAAAGTGATGAATCCTGAAATATACTCTCCTACCGTGTAGAATTACTGAACAATGTAAAATAATTCCAAAATGGACAGGATCAAAAATGAAAGAACAAGAGGAACTACTTAAGTCGTAGAATTATCAAAGAAGGCCCAGGAAAGAAGACTGCAGTGGTATGGCCATGTGATGAGAAGGGATGAGACATATGTAGGGAGGAGAGTGATGCAAATGGAGATGCCTGGTGGGAGAGCAAGAGGAAGACCAAAGCGAAGGTGGATGGATGTAGTTAGAGAAGATCTGAGAGACAAACAGTTGTCAGAGGACGATGTGTTTGACCGAGCCAGGTGGAGGAAAGCTGTCAGAAACATCGATCCCACATAGAAGTGGGAAAAGATGCAGAGAAAGAAGTAAAAGAATTCCAAGAACTAGATGTGCTGCCAGTTTGTGGTAGCTGATATTAGTAACCTTTGGGGGGGGAGGGGTGGGGGTATGGGGAATAGACTGTGGGTGGTGTTGGTTCTTAGTTAATCAGGTCACCTGTCATAAGCTGGTATTGAACACAGTGAGGCAGACCCAGCAAGGAAAACCATGAGTCAACAATCCCATTGAAAACCAAGCTTAAAGTTCAGTGTAATATCTCTTCCTCAGGAGCAAGAACTATATTTGCTTGCTCTGAGATGACTCTGAATAGAATTACTATAATGCTTTCAGGTATCATTATACGACATACGCCAATACTAATTTTCTGCAAAATCTTGATTTCAAGTGATGCAATTATTTTTAATTTTAAACTTGTTTCAGTGTTCACGAGGACAATACTGGAAGATTTTACCATATTCCAGGCTCAGAATTTCCGATCAGCAAGGATAAGACCAGACGTTGAATGTAATGCAGTAAAAAAGACATTGCTCCTCACATTCATTTGCGGGAGAGCTTAGGAATTTGTAAGAGAATATCGGTTCATGTTAATATTTCAAAGAGCTGCAAAAATCTGCTACAAAGAATATTTTTGCAGAACACCTAATGAAGCAGTCAGGCTGAAGTATTCTCGCAAACTTAGATCACATACAACATTGCTAATATTACCTTATGTGCTTCTGGATAATCTGCGAACCCTTGTGCCTGAGAGATCTCAAATAACTCCTGTGGGAAGTCAAAATGATCTACCCTACCAGTTGTAGATCTGAACGGCTCTGAAAGAGTGCCACTACATAGACAAGACAACTGAGCACCACCACCTGTGTACTTGATCATTAAGTTTTACCTCAAAACTGACAGTGAAACGCCTAGTCATTATAATGGATCAAAGATTAATTTCTAATATGTTTTGCTTTTGGTTAAAAACTCTTATGAAATGCAACTGAATTTTCCAGCTACAACAACTCAGGACGCATTAAGATTGCTTCTGTACAGTACTGTAAAATTGAAAATTATGCATAAGCTACCGTTCTCTTTCAAATAATGTAGTTATCACTAAGGATATAATAGTGATCACAAAATTTGACATGACAGCAACCTTAAGCAATGACCTCTGTCCAAAATTTTATGGCAGGAATGAGTTCAGCACCCAACACCAGCTGAAATTCTATTGTCATCTATTGAGTGAGATGTCTTCTGTAGTGCATAAGCTATCTAAACGGCAGAAGCCAGTCATCTTTGATGATGAGTCACCTTCAACTTAGAACCTTAGTGTCTGATTTTGTTAAATATGACAATGTCCAAATCTTAATCGCAACTCTTTACTTTGAACATTTCAAAGCTTTTTAGGATGGTGGGTTTTAGAATTCTGCAATGTATTCGTCTCAAATTTGACTGCTTTAGAATGCCTAATCACCTCAAATTAGGTGAAATGACATTGCAGTAATGATCGTCAGCTCAAGGTGCGAGTTGTATTGATTTTTCATGTATTTAATAGCAATCAACTTAGGATTCAAGATGATCATTTTTGGACATCCTACATAACCTCCATGCAAAAGAGCTTTTACTCCAGAACTTTAAGCCAAAAGTCACAAAGTTATTAAAATCTGTATTGCTTCATTGCAGTTAAATTCCTTTCATAGCATTAAAATTTGTTCATGAAAGATTTTAAAAACTTTGAAAAAAAACCAGTGTAATCTTGTGCAAGGAGTCTTTTGTGGGCTGAGAGACTGATTTCAGCGAAGCTAAGGT
This sequence comes from Macrobrachium rosenbergii, assembly GCF_040412425.1. Classification (NCBI taxonomy): domain Eukaryota; kingdom Metazoa; phylum Arthropoda; class Malacostraca; order Decapoda; family Palaemonidae; genus Macrobrachium; species Macrobrachium rosenbergii. The sequence goes on along the minus strand of NC_089776.1, from coordinate 33,652,524 downwards.
AACACTTCTCCTTGACTAAATTAAAATCTTTTAATTTTCTTACTTCATTCATATTTATTCAGGATAATTTTTTACTAGAAATTTTGCTACCAATATCTGCATAACATTCAGTGTTCAAGAATTCCTTTTGGTTTACAGGCACAGTATGTACGTACTTATGAAGTTGCAAGAGAACCCTAACATACGGTTTTTCATGCATGCCTGTGCATTTTTTTCACGTCACCCTGTGTCCCAGGCCTGTACCCATTTTCTTTAACTCAAACATGTGCCCTTTTCCGATGCAAACACGTTCCCATACTCGATGCAATCCCGTGCCTTTTTTTCCAATGCAAGCCTGTGACCTATCTTAATGTAAGCCAGAGCTTACTGCAACCCTACACACTTTCTTAATGAAAGCCTGTACTTTCAATGCTTTTTTTTTAATGTATCAGTGTGAATCGTGTAGGATATAATCCAGGTGCGAAAGCTGTGAAACTAGAGCTGCGAGACTAGGATGAATAAATTAATTACATTTTTTCTGGAGTTACCACAGTATTGTCACTTACTTTTGTGAGAGCCCATATATCGAGAGTGAAGTAAAAAATAAAAGATGGTTGCAGATGCTATCAGTTTTATTAAATATGAAATTTTTGATGCTTCAGTAATGTGGTAACAGTACTTATGCCTATCTGACGTTTTATTCTCTTTTTACTCGAAAACCATCTGTAATATTATGTCCTGGGTAGTATCAATAAGCTGACACCCTCACCAAACCATCATCGACTAACAAATTGACTAGATGTTAAACTGCCGTTAGAATAAAGCGGCAATTAGGTCTCACAAATTATGAACATTTTTCTTTAGAAAAAACTAACAGGAATTAAGAGGCCCTCAAGGCAATGACAATTGAGCCACGATGCCAAGCTTGCAAGTTAAAACTCTTGGTTATTCCAATGTGAAACAAACACTATGGCCCCTAGGTCCATGGTTTGAGCAAACCTTAGATCCCTACTAGTGTACATGAATTTTGAAAGGATCCTACCATCCTTTAATATTTAAGTTCTCTAGCATCGTGACATTAAAGGTCACTGACTCCGATATCATTAGTTGAATTATACGTAGTATATTTCAAGAGGCCTGGGGGGAAAAGGCGAACCAACTAGTCTGACCAAGTGCTTTCGTGTTTAAAGCACCTCCTTAGGTGCATTTAACACGAAAAGGCTTTGTTATACTTTTGGGAATTTTGTCAATAACAGGCAATAGATAAAATTGTGAAAGGTCAACATAGCAATGCTATTAAAAAAAAAAGCTGATATATGCCAATGAAGTTGTATATTATGCCTCTTAGCAGAATTCCAAAATTCAGTAATTCAGATTTATAGATATTAAGATCAGACTACTCTTGATATAACAAGGAGGACTGATCATGGAAATGCTAAGTGACCAAAAAAATCTTTACCTTTATTGTAGACTTAACAATGGGGTCTTTAGTACAACTTTTGTTCTGGAAGTCCAACCTAAACTTCATTGTCCAATGAAGTCTGGAAGCATTAAGCGACAGTTTTTGCTTTTCTCTTTTCGAAATGCCCTCCTCCTTGTGTGAGGTTCCTGAAAAATTAAAATATTATTTATCTTGAGTGAGCAGAATTGCAACATGCAAGTTACAGTCTGAAATTTGCCTGTAGTCCAGTTTTAGATTTTCTTGTGAAAATCTGAATGTTTCGAATCTAGGTCAGTTTAGTTGAAAAAAAAGTTACATTATGGCACTTTATGTGATTTACACCCATCTTAGTTACGTATATCGTGATTTACCAGAGTTTTATAACCCTTATTAATCATTAACATTACAAAACCCCGTGAATTTAGCTTCATTATAGAGATTATCAGTTACTTGGCAGTTACATAATTTTCCCCTTTAACTCACAAAATCTCAAGCAAACAAGTGTTTCTAAACCATGAAACTCAACTATACCATGGGTTAAAGAAAAAAATAGTGCAATCCGTTCAAGTTGTTTTAAAGAAAATGAGAATGCAGGATATTCAAGCAAATACCCATGATTATGCAGAAAAATATTGCCAATAAGCTACTTACATCACTGGAGCCCATGCAAATTCCATTGCTTATATTGAAAGATTGTAACAAAAATAATGCATTTAGCAATTTTGGATGGGTAAACACTGGCAAAAGTCTTCAAAGCCACAGTAGTGAGTTAGGTTTGGTTCAACCTATGGAGAACTCAGCGGAACTGAAAAGTTTCTCGAACTATATCCTCTGAACTTCAATACATAGTACGATAAGGTATTGAGGATTCTCAAAATGTCCTAGTGCCCTATTTGTGAATTCTACTTTAGTGTCAAAATGTCCTAGTGACATATTTGTGAATTCTACTTTAGTGTAATACTCCAAATGTCATAAGTTTGAGACTCAAGTATTTGAAGATTCCGCTTTCAATACAAAGTACTAAGTAGCAGATATACTGTCAGGGACTAATATTTTACCTTTATTGCAATTATAAAGCTTGGATCTTCAAGAACAATTTGGTGTGGTAAGACCTTCACGCCTCTCTCATCTGCATAACCGAGAGGTCAGATGCCTGTAGTCATCAAGCTACAGATCCCATTTAATTAAGTTGCCTTTCTTCCATGGTACTGATGGATCCTGAAAAAATTTCAAAGAACTAAGTTTTTTTATTTAGGAAAAGGGTTATTAAATCCAAAAATCTTTATTCCATTGCCTTAATCAAGGAGCAAAAAACCTAGAATGAATAATGAGTTGACTAGTCATGATCACGTATTCCTCTTCTCCTGAACTTGAGTCCAGTCTTTCCAAAAACTAAACTTTTGTAACAGGAACAAGTTGATCAATCCACTTTCCAAAAATTACCATTTTCCCCTTAAAGTTACATTCTTCAAAACTATCACTTAGCCATTAACGAGGCCATTCTTCCTAAATTTTGATAATAATCCAGACAATGCTGAGCAATCCTACTAACACAAACAGAAAGAGTGAACTTTTTGGAAACACTGAAGCAATTTTTTACAAGAATCCCCACACAGATTATCAGGAATAGTTCTGAATATAAATGGTTGTCGAGAGAAATGCAATGTTTAACTTTAAAATAGTTGCAATTGACAAGTGAACTGATTAGATGTCTTCAAAGTACACCATAACTCGATTCCTGGTATACTGACAGCTTTTGAAAGTATCCTATTGACTTGTAGCTGGACCAACTTTTGCTGTTGAGTAATTGGGTAGATGAATGGGGTTGGCCAAATTGGGCTTCTTTATTTACGATCGCCTATCATGGTCTGGCAAAAGCCCTTGCTTCTTGAGTATGTTTTGTTTAACTTTGCAGAAATCTTAAGCCGTCTCTAAATCATGATCCTTTCTAAGTCAAAAGAGTAATTGGGACAATATACTACGCGGAATGCAGTGCTATTTAAGAGATTGAAGCCGAAATAGTCAGGGTAAGATTAAGCAAATGACTAACGCGTATAAATTCCATGTTTAATGGCTGTTAAAGAGCCAGATTTAAGTGGAACTTTAATTTAGAATTAAAAACACAACAACAGATCAGGATAATCCTATGAAAATTTACCTTGGGAATTAACTTTAACCGGAAGTTTTTGACTAATGTGCTCGATTGCAACTTGCTTTTCACAGTTTCTGAAAACTTGCTATACTTCCTCCTCTCCCCTACTTACTACCAACTGTACACAAAAGTGGCAATTGTAATTAAACAGACAGACATGCAGCCCAAAACATCTTCAATGTAAGGTGCAAATCTTTGCCACAATTCTCTCAAAAGATTTCTCAACTTAAAAATGCAAACTTTAACTTGAATCTTTCCGAATGGTTTTGCCTATTTCCATCACACTGCATTTTTGGTTACCAGTTACAGTTTGAGTAAATTAAGTTTCAATGGGGGGCGGGGTTACAGCATAAGATCTGAGAATCAAATATTTACAATTCCGTACAAGATACCTGAATGCAAGAAAATCAAAACAAAGAATTCCTCGAACTTGCAAAACTTTTATGATAGAACTTGGCAAGCTGGTCCAGCCTTGAATGATAGGGACTAATATGAACTTACCATGAGTTAAAAGATTTTGATTTTATTTATAAAAACTTTGTTATAAAGCCAAGCACTGGGGCACACCCAGCCCAACAAGTGCTCAAGAGACTGAAAAGAGGGAGCTGGAGTGGTTGGACAGAAAGAATAAAGGAAGGGGGAATGGGGGTAAGATAAAAGGCTAAAATGTTGGTGCAATCAGGGGCCACAGTGACGCCACGAACAACCTTGACTAATGCCTACAGTTCGCCACGCTAATACCTTTTAGATTTTATATAAAAAGAAAGTTACTGCATGAATGATAAAAAACTCTTAGTAATCAACAGTTACCTCTCAAATATCTCAAAACTATCACCAATTTCAAATACTAATTTTTGTCCATGGAAACGACCATATTTATTAACATGGATTTAAAACAATTTCTGACTAATTAACATTAGTACTTGCTTTTAATTAGAGTTGTTATTATATCGTATATTTCTTGAAATTCCTGTAATGTCATGATGACAAATAGGGCTTTAAATGTTTTCCTTGAAGGAGACGATTGCAGGCAAAAACAAGACCAAAACGAAATTTGTACAGTAAATGCATGCTATATATTGTAGGTACAGCAATTCTAAAAAAAAATTAAGTACTTTGTGCTGCGGCTACCAAGTAAAGTCGTAGTTCACTTCGAGTATTAACTATACCAAAGAGTAAGTCTCCTCATTAAGGGTCAATGAAGCTTGCTCATAAAAATATTACAAGGACATTCAAACATATGACACCGCGGATTCAAAACGATGCCCCTAAAATCAAATATCAGTATCAGTATAACAACAGTTACAGTTTGGTGTCTATTGGCTGCATAAGTATTATTGGCGTCATTGTAAACTAGTAAACCATTCCCACTTTTCTTCATTTATTATAACCAGGTAACTTTTAGCCCAATTAAAAAAGGGAAATGCTTTTTGTGCAATGCGAAAACGCCATGCATTGTCTATAACAGACGTGGTTAACTTCTGCAAAAACTCGACAGCAGTGTTTGTACCAGAGGCTTGTGTGAATTACATAACATCGTCTCTTCGGTTGTTTGTGACAAAGAAACGTTAAGAAAATGTCTTAAATTCTTTGCTAATAGTGATTCAAAGAAGCTGATGCAAAAGAAAACGAGGTTTGGATGAAGTGGTTTAGGCTACGTTTAGGTGTTGACAGAAAGGTGAGCATATTCTCCTGACTCGACAGCGGGCAACAAACAGGTCAACTGACTAAAAAATGGAAATTAAAGGATTAAGCAAAATTAATTTGTTAAAATGCACTCGAATAAAAAAGTACAATAACTTGAAAGGATTTTCTTGTGACTTCTAACTAAATTACAGAATTATAAATAGAGAGAGAGAGAGAGAGAGAGAGAGAGAGAGAGAGAGAGAGAGAGAGAGAGAGAGAGAGAGAGAGAGAGAGAGAGAGAGCATACATAATTCTCGATATGTAATCGTAAGCAGCGTGATCAACTGACGTAAAACAATGGAAACAAAAACTTCGTTGGTTGTTAAAATGCACCCGAAATCGGTAACCAACACACTATACAAACTTAGTTTTGATGTTTTGACAATAAAAAGAAACGCATCTTCCTCTGTACGACTGACTATACATACGTAGATTTTTTTAATGGGAGTTTAAGAACTTGAGTTGTTTGTGGGGGAGGAAGGTCATTAGATGACGAAAGAGAACGATTGGCTGTTTCATTAACGCACGGTCTAGAGAGATGTATATACTTTATTTCATATATTTCATTTCACTTAAGTCGCGATGGGGAATGGTAAAATATATCTATGAAACAACAACAAGTGTCTCAGTACCCAACACCTAAAACAACCTCACAGCCCACATAAGTTAGACACGTGAATAATTTTATTCCAGAAAGGAAGCTATCATTCATGAAAGTATGAACACTTCGTAACATTGAACTTTAATATCCAGGTTGTTGCTGAAGAGAAAAAATGTTTTGATATCCCTGACATACAGTAAGCTTAACCACGTTAACTAGGCTATGTCAAGCTTTGCAACTCAACTGAGCACAATGACAGCACAGAAAACTTACGACGGCTGGAAGAAAATTGTCACAGGTAGGAGCCAGGTGGATTGGTAACAATGCGGTACATTGGCTTATCTGCCACCAATTGCCCCCCTTATTACCAAAGGTTAATTCCTTATCGTGCCAGAAATATCGTTTAACAAGCGATGGTCTGTATTCCCGTAGGATGAAATTTGCTTGGTCTGTGTTCCCGGAGGATGAAATTTGCTTACTGACAGATGATTTTTCATAAATGACTAGCAGGTCTTGAATCTTAACCTTGTAGCAGTTTTTTTTTTTTTATATCTGCGCATTAACGAATTCAAGTCAATTTGTGTGGTGCTTCCTACCAAGTGCTAAGTGATAGAAAATTATCTCAGCCACTAAATCTAAGCAGTAAATTTAATGTAGCCTCACATTTTAGACTGTTACAGCCCCTCGAAAATTGTAAAAATTATATTACACAAAACCTATGCAGTAATGCATACCATTATGGACAATATGTTTGCTACCATACGAACTACGAAAACTTGGCAATTAAGCTGCCGTGAAGGAAATTAAAGAGTTCACACATTTGCCCTGATATATTTTGACACAGAAAAACCTTAAAAGCTACTCATCTGATGGACCAAGTTAAATTCCTCCATGTTCGGACGATTCATCTACTTAACGATGTTAATTATTAACAGACCGAAAGGCAAAAACATCGGAGCGTTTTTCCACAACGAAGATACTTATGCGTAACTATCTCCTAACCTCTAAATCGTTTTGGTACAATATTTCTGTTAATGAAAATTAATACTTTACGTTTCAAAGCATTTCATATGCTGATTTCAACTAATATAGTCCTGCCTCTATTCTTCATGTAAACTCAGGCTTCCATAAAACCCGGACTAACTTCAGACCGTATATCAGGTACTAATTTGAAAACAATGATAAAAATATTATGATAATACATAGGTTGCATTAAATTTTGGCACGGATTGCACTAATACTTATCTATGTACGTGTCAATAGAATTATATGTCTTCAGTCTGCGTGCCCGATTCCGGCAGACACCTTTCAGCGTGGGCATAGTTTCATAACTTGTTCCCAAGTTGTCGTTCATTGTTGCAATTCCCGAATTGCAGCCAAGATTTGTGAAAAACGCATCAATACTTGCATATATAATATTGCAATGTTTTGAATCGTGGGGAGACGAACAATTTTTACTAATAGCAAAGTTATGAAAAACTTCAGTCACTAGCTGTGATCTTTAGTTGTTACAAGATTGCAGTTAAGTATGTTTTAAAATGTGTTGTGTTGAAAGGTCATACTAAAGTAATGACATGCAAATTCTTCTTTGTATGATTTCAGTAACTTAGTTTGTAAAAGTACGCGAAAACATAAGAACATAAGCTGAGAATAATTCAGTGCAAAAAGGACAATTTAAAAAATCTGTGTACGGGAATATTTGAAAAGGGTTATTTGGCTTTATATCTGAACACAAGCATTTTTACGTAAACATTTTAACGATACTGCCCCTCTCTACACTGCGTAACACCTCAAACTTTTGTCCGCTTATATACTTTTGCCCTGTGCACTTTAAAACCGTGGGCCAGGCTTTATAAAAAGCTCCTGATTCCGCCAACCTAACCTAACCCTAAATCTAAGCACTCTTTCCACGGACACCTCTAGGGTTACGAATTCGGTTGGTTTTCGGGTTGGGAGTAGCAGTCCAAGGATATTATAGCGAGCATAATTGGGTAACATAAAAAAAATGACCAATTTCTGGTAATTTTTAGGCCCTGGGTGAAGGTATCTGGCCACACACTAAAGTTCAGTATTGATTACTTCTTCTCACTAGCTGGTATGGGATACAGTGACTGTAACTTGTGGGTTATATATTACAAAGGAAAAGGAAAATACAGATTTCAGTACAATATACTGTGTATTAGCGTTGAAGTATATTTTACACTACCATTTTTTCATAAACAGCGAATATTAATTTTCCCAAAAACATTTAATAACGCAAAACGAACTATTACACCAAATGAACGTAATCTCTAGCCAAATATAACGCTATTTTAGCCTACTTGATTGACCGATCATGGAGAAAAAATACAGCATTGTAATAACTAAGTTTTTAACAGCTATGAAAGTCACTGGTTATCATATGAAGTGTGGAATGATTTTACCTGCAATCTTATGTCCACACGCATATGAAATACAAAAGTTTTTAAAACTACTTTCCATACAAACACGAACGCGTAGAATAGCACGCTTTCACTGGTTTGCCTTCATTGCAGCCTTCTAAAAATAATTTTAGTAAGATAAAGTTTGTCTCACAACTATTTGGATGTAAAATTAGAAGATTTAATTTCAGACGAATTTTTAATAAAAATAGCGATCGACTTTTAAAATCGTGATAAATCACCTCAGTATTAACCGATTACCCTAATAATTTTCATGGTTATTGCCACAATTCTCTGAGAATATGCGAGACAAAAAAAGTAGGTGGTAATAATTTGCTTAATCTGTTGTTGATTTAGGTACGACAGCAAAGGTGTTCCGTAGTCTTGAGTCACTTCAACAATGATACAGCAAATTAAACAGGATACAAGATCTGTGATAATCTGAGATTTTTCTGTATCAGGTGACCGGTTATGCAGCTTAATTCTGGAGACTCCGGCCCCAAAACAGGACCATTTCAGTGCACAATTATTTGTCAACTGCATCAAACCAACATTCTGATTGTATTCTTGTGAAACTCGTAATATCACCCAGTAGCGCACAGTTAAAGTCAAACATAGCTGTCCTTTGTGAATGAAGCTAAAATCCTACGAAACTGCCACTACTTACCGGACGAAGCTTCTAAGCTATCAAGTATTGATAGTCACACAGAAACATCAAGGCCCCATTGGTTAATGGTGGCTGTCGAGATAAAAAAAAAAAAAATAAAACCAGACCCAAGATCTCGCCCGAGTATGGCAACGTATTGAAAAAATTTGAATTTTTCACGATACTATAAAACCCAGGTATGTTTAAAAGTAGCAGATAAAGACCTTTGGTTCTTGATAGCAAACTCCTAAATGAATGTATTAGTTCCATAAATCCAAGGATCCAGGGCTCAAAGGCCTGGAATATTTTTTTTTTTTGCAACAAATTGCAGACCAGGAGTATGAAAGCTTACATCAATTGATGTTAACTACAGATAAGGAAGAACACGGGAGTAACAGGGAAGACTTTAAAAACTGCTCTGTCTACGACATACACCCTGTAATACGATGCTAGAATTGCGAACATCAGGATATAAGCATGACAAATAGACATGGGACTTGTCACCTCTAAGTGAAGGAATGGCTTCAGATTTAAAGAATTTTGATTCATCAACGTTCAGTTACTAATCACAGGAAACATTGTCCGGAATACAAAGCGGCAAGAATAAACATTACAACAGATAATGGAGAGTACCCCTGCAATCCTTTGAAGGGTGGGAAACATCCTTTGTAGCATTGGGAAACAAGTATATTGAAATACACGAGCAGATTATAAGCACATCGACTGCTAACACAAATTACTTTAAAGTAAAAGATAAAAGCAACGAAGGCTACCCTTTAATTTTATCCTAAGCCCACGTCATAAAAACCTGTTGTGGAGAATGACTATTCTCCCTTAGTAACAAGTGTAAGGCAAACAAGAAAAATGGAACTGAGGTACTTAACCCACCAATAGGAACTATGCAGATTGAAATATTGGTAATATCAAAATGAAAACCGTGCTGTTAAAAATGTTACGACAAGTTAAAAGATATGACAAGAGTCTGGTTCGAATACAAAGTTGCAAACAAAATAGTAACTGGATGATCTGATGTAAACTTGTAGGTCTGAGAAGCTAATTAAACAAAAAGAATCTAGTGAGGTCCAAACCCGTTTTGAACATGATAAACAGCGGCGATAACAGTGAATATGCTTAAGCGATTCAGGTCAACAGGTTAGGAAATTGGCCATTTGCAATAAAAACCTTCAAATTATGTGGGGACTGTAACCTGAAATAACTGGGGAGCAGTCCTCAAGTTAATGACTTAAACCAAAGGTTATATGAATAAGGGACGTCTTAGCAAGTCTGCCGGCAGCGTAACCTAACCATAAATTTTCTTGAGCGAAATCTGACGGTTGGGCAAATCTGATAAGCTGTGCGGCTAGTCGGCGGGCATTGGAAGATTCACTAGAGGTGATATTGGGGACGGGAGGAGTGTGCTGGGGTCACTGAAACATTCAATAACAAATATTGTAAAACAATAACTACCAATTATTACATCAACAATTTCCATTAATATTTTTCATTAACGAGACTTTTCATAAATTCATTGTAAATTATTGGGCACTTGGCTGGTTGATTTTAATTGCTGTCAGTGTTTACCTATTACCATTTTCCCTATCGTTCCTCTCCACCGATGGCGCTCTGCAAGACCAACCCAACTCATTCGTAATATACACAATTACGTACACATTCTGAAATTTATATGACGTATTCTATATTAACTTTCAAACCCACACTGCCATAACGCAGAAAATAGTAAGATCTTTAATTCTTTTCTGACAAGACACTTTCAGATCTAATATAAACTGGGAGCTTAATTGCACAGCCTTTGAGCTGCCAAATTCAAAGGCCAACCCAACATTCGGTTTGTATCTTACTTGTTACTTGTTGACGGCTTATCCAGGTCTGGCACCACTTCCAAAGCGCTGGAGGACCTCCACTATCAAATTAATAGTTTATTCATTCAGATGTGTTTGCTCACACTGCATATTCCACATTCACTGTTTGATACTCCATATCATAGCAGCGTTTAAACAAAAAAGTTTTAAGTTTCTTTTTGAAAGACTTCAAACCCTCAATCTGCCTCAGCTCAAGAGGAAGCTTGTTATATAATCTAGGAGCTGCGTATTTGAAGGCTCTGGAGCCACACTGAGGAAAAAACGCGGCTCTACCAACTTGAAACCATCTGTAACTACCAGGTCATATAATCTGTAATAAGTCCCTCAAATATCGAGGATTGAATTGAACTGAATGAAGACTAGGCCAAAGGCCAAGCGCTGGGACCTATGAGGTTATTCAGGGCTGGAATGGAAATTGACAGTAAAAGGTTTGAAAGGTGTAACGGGGAAAACCTCGCAGTTGCACTGTGAATCAATTGTTAGGAGAGGGTGGAAAGTAAGATGGAAGAAAAATATGAGAGGAGGTACAGTAAAAGGAACGAAAGGGGTTGCAGCAAGGGGCGGAAGGCACGCTGCAAAGGACCTTAAGTAATGCCTACAGTGCACCACATGAGGTGCACTGACGGCACTATCCCCTACCGGATAAAATATTGAGGAGAGCCTGTCTTAACAACTTGATGGGTCAAAACACAACTTTAATATTATTCTGGCCTTCACCGGAAGCCAGAGCAAATCAAGACGGGTCAGGGGCGTCATTTAGGGGGAGCTGGGGGGGCAACTGCCGCCCCAAGACTCAACTTGCCCCCAGTTTCAACTTGCCCCCTCACCCCACCAACCCCCAAGAAGTAACAGCAGCTGGTTCTCCATTATTCCTACCGAAATTCAAATGTGTCATCAATTAAGTTATATCTGTCTACCTATTTTGTGTGCTTCAAAAAGCCAAACCGCCTTCGCCCCCACATCAAAAATCTGAAATGACGCCCCTGAGACGGGTAATCCTGTCCCGCAAAACAACCCCTTTATTAGTCTGGCAGCTCTGTTCATAATTTTCTGCAGTTTCTTGAGCTGTACATTGGGCAACTTATAGTACACCGAGTTACAAGGCTACAAACGGTTTATGACAGTTGATGACAAGTGTCTTAACAGAGCTCTCAAGATATTTCCTCACAAAGGCTATATTTTTGAGAAGATATCCAGCAACTTTTACTATATTAATTTGTAAACCAAGTGTCAAATTACAATTCAACTACACCCCGAGATCACAGACCCTATCAATTGTCTGGACCCAATTTTCATTTATACACACTTAATCAACAGCCAAACCTGAGGTTACTTTCCTAACCAACTATCATAAGCTCAGTCTTATTTTCATTCAATTTAAACTTTAAAAGTCATCCATTGTTTAATATTCGACAGAACTTCATTTAATTTTCTATTTGTATCCTCAATATTTTAATTTTCTATTTGTATCCTCAATATTTTTTGTAACAATGAAATAGAATTGTGTGTCATCGGCAAACAACTTAAATTCTACTCCAAGATTATGTAGCATATTAGACAGACTAACTGTACAGATGCAAAATAGTACAGGGCCAAGCACACTTCCCTCAGGAACCCCTCTTGTCAAGGGTTCATACGATGACAAGGCATTTCCAATCTGTACACAGTACGTTCTCTCTTTCAAATAGTCCTTCAAAAGCTCAAGTGCATCATCTAAGACTCCGATGGATTGGAGATAATCTAGGAGTAAATCATGTGCAACTGTGTCGAAAGCAGCACTAAGATCCAAAAGCACCAAAATACCACACTTATCCTCATCCATTATTTCCAATAAGTCATTTACCACTGAACATATAGTTGTCTCTGTGGAATGTAATCGTCTGAATGCAGACTGGCAATCGGGAATAACACCTGCACTATTTAGGTAAGCCACCAGTTGTTCGAGGATCGCATATTCCATAATTTTTTATATAAAAGATAAATTTGATACAAGTCTATATGAACTCATCTCCTGAGAGTCAAGAGTACCCTTTAAAACTGGCTTAACAATTGCAATTTTCTCAGAGAGCGGAATTTACGTTCAGAGATGCAGCAATTTACGATCTTCAAAATCACATACTCAAAAGTAAGAAAGTTCTCAGCTGCAACTATTTCCGATATAAGCACAGGCTCTGAAGAACAATTTGTTTTCTTGGCTTTCTTAATTCTAGTGACATCGTCAATAGTTCTTCTACTAAAAATAAGACTTAATGATCAACAAATTCTTTCGTTTAACTTTGTCAGCATGTTATCTTCTCAGGTTAAGGAGCAGCCATATTTTTCATGATTAACTCAACTTTCATTCCAAGATTTTAAAATTTCGTGGCCCAATCTCAAACACATGTGCAGACTCAGCACTCCTGTCGTTAATTGCAGAATAACCCCAGCACTAATTGAGCTACATTGGCTCCAAGCAAAAGCTAGAATAGAATATAAAATACTTCTTACAGTCTTTAAAGCACTAAAATATGGTGAACCAACATATCTGAGAAATTGCTTAAGCGTCTATAGACCCGAAATGAATATTGTAATCAGACATGCAAGTTAAGCACATAGGCTATTTGAACCTAGAACAAATTGTAAGTCAGGCGAGAGAGAATTTGTACACTGAGCACCATGACTATACAACAAAATACCGCCCGACCTGAAGATCATACAAGAAAAGGCAAATTTAAAAACGAACTAAAGACTTATTCTGCAGGATCTATGATACTGACGAGAAAACACTAAAAGACAATTATAAATATAAGAAGCACCTTATTTTGAAGGCGTACAAGGGGCCGCCAGAGAGAGAATCATCCCTGTGGAGGGCTGTACATAAAATCAAAATGTGAAACAGTGAAAATGGACAGCTGATCCTGCAATTCAGCACTTTTGGCTTTTTGACTCTCACATTGCTTTTTAACCTTTTTATATTCATCTTGAAGACTTTCATAATGATCCCGCCGCCATTTCCAGGCATACTCATAGCAATTTGGGCATAGCCACTTCAATTTCGTAGTGTTTTTCTTACTTCAAGATGCACACATTCTTTGTGGTACCAATCACACATTCACATCCAATCCATTCTCCTTGTTCTCTATCTTCATTCATGCAAGAAGGGCAGATCACTACAGTGTTTTTACTAGACATAACTAGGTACCCCCATTAATGGGGTGGGACAGAGTTAAAAATAACTTCGCCGTAATTGCACCGTTTCACTCGGAGCAACACAAAACACGTCCGACCGGCACCACCTCTTATCATCTTGGCTCGAATTTACTTGACATCTGTAGCTATTCTTGTGTTGATTCCAAGCATTATACATGGAAGCAAATTGCCAATTATAAAACGAGTGGAGTTGCACTAAGGAAACTGGTTTTTTTCTCGTCTCTAAACGAAGATTTCAGACCTATCTAGTACATTTTGACAAAAAGAAAACGTTAAACCAATCACCATAGTCAACCGTGGTAAGGGCCGTGCACTCCCAACATTAGTTCCTACCCTAAAACTTTCGATACCTTTTGGGGAGAGAAAAAAAATTAATGGCGAAAACTTACTACAAAGAGTCCCAACTTGGCACAGACACCCAACCTCCAAGAAAAATTTTTCGGCAAAATTGAACCAATTGTAAGACATAATTTCTGGTAAATTCTAGTTGCAGATACCTTTCAGAGACTGCCCATTCACGGACGGTATGTTAATGAGGTGGGCTTTCGATGGCTCTTGTTAACTTGACTATCCTTTGAGGAAAAGCGCCATCTAGCTACGGGTCAAACTCGTTCCAGGCCAGAATAAAATTTAATAATTTTCCTTATCGTACGCCCAGAGGTCGATGGGAGTGGTAACGTCTGATCTTCGTACCTTCTCGTGAAGAGGAACAAGTATACATACTTTTGAAACCTTGCAAAAAGATATTTACCTCCGTTTATACAAACGATAATTGATAAATTAATCTTTTTTGATAGCTCCAGAAACTCAAATAAATGTTCTTGCAAATAAATGAAGTTCGTGGAATGGATGCAATGGACATATGGTGGTAATAAGTAGTAATAATTTCTTTATAGAAAACAGAAACAGGAATGTCTTTATTAAAAGCGGTCTTTGCATTAAAGATTAATTTGCAGCAATTGAGATATCGGTGAAATTATGAGGAACGTGTAAATAGACCGCGAGAATAAATAGAACAACACTAAATAGCCTCATAGGGTGAGATTCCTTTTGGTCTTATCTACATAACCACAACACTATCTAGCCAGTGGCAAGCCAACAAACAGCGGGAATTTAAAATGTTTAGTGGTTTGGCTACTGCGGTCTTTTGGTAACGACTATGCTCTTCACAAGACCTCCAAATGAATCAAGAGTCAGGTTTTATAAGAATCAACGAATGTCTTTCCTCTAAGACTTTTGCAAGAATTTCCAAAATGCCTTCTACAAAATCCCAAGGCTGATTTAGAGTACCTGAGCGCCACACATGCCCAAGTGATGAAAAAATAAAAACTGACGTGAAGAGTGTTCAAAATAAGCAGTCTGACTTACGGGTTGGGTATCAAGAGACCGTCTCAAGTGTGGACAACTTCGAAACTAATCCCTTGGTAGTACATTTGACGTCAAATTTCTAGGTCCGAAAAACAAGCCCAGGCGCTTCGGTTCTTTGATGTTCCTAACATCGCTTAGAAAGAGGCCAACTCTGAAGTGGTGTCTTCAGTTCCAAGCTTTTGACTGTATTATTCTGTAATTTATATTATCTTGAACTGCAGCTATGAGGATAAAATGATTTGTTTTACTTAGAATTCCTCAAGTGATGGATTGCATTGAATTGCACCTATCAATCAGTACAGTATAAAGTGAAAAAAAAAATGCTATCTTTTACACAACACTGAAAAGTTGGTGTTCACTAATTTACGACTTTCTCTCATCTGTAATCTACATCTCCTACAATCCTGTGCTTTTGGAATAAAAGTTTTGTTAGCTGCAAGTAGTTTTATGAAACTCTTTTTAATATGGTGATGATGTATTTCAAAATGTTGCTTGCAGTCCTACGAAAGCATTCTGATATTTTGCATCCCTCAAGAAGTGGTTTTTGTAAACAAAATGCTTACATAATTAATTGACAATATAAAAGGACTAATGGTACAACCTATAAAACACTATGCATGAGGAACTTTCAATGAAACCAAGATAAAAGACTTTAAACATTTTATTAAAAATTGAGACATTATCACCGTAGTTCAGATAATGTTTTGCACTCTAGGAGTATACTTATTCATCCATCTTAATAAATATAATATTGAGACTTTCCAGATAAAATTTACATAAAATAATCATTATATACAGTCAACACATAATAAATAAATTTTAAGAGCCTTTCCACTAAGACATCAGGGCAAACATTTAAGGTTTCCTAAACCCCCAAAATAATGTGATATCATTTACTTGATTCACACAGCATAAGATATATGTTTTTTTTTAACTCTACATGAACAGATGGTCTTATGTTTAGCCACAGAAACAGGGAGAGATACAGGCTTGGAGAAATGAATGTAAAAACCAATCAAAGTAAGAAAAGCAGCCGATAGAAAGCATCCTAGAAATGAACCTTTTTCCCCTGTGAACACAACAAACATCGGTCGAATGCTAAAACTCAAACAGAATTATGAATCTGCTCTTTTGAAGACAGCAAAGGATTTCTGGTAGTCTTTATTAAATACACACAAACGTATGCATGCCAGTCTTAGGAAACTGAGGTCCATTCCCCGACTGGGCTCAAGATTGAAAAAATCCGCGAATAAAGGAACCGTCTTCAGAGAGAGGCCCACTTGTGTATCTCGTGCATTATGCTATATGTCAATTTTATGAAGTAAAGATTTTTGAAAAAATCAATGATGTAAAAGTTTGAACTGACTATATATACTGCATACAGGCTTCAAAATGGGTGACACAGAAATTTTGTGGAACACAGCCCAACAGAGTCAATCTACCTGTGCATATACGACAAAACAGAAGAATCAAGTGAGGTAAACTGATTACTACTTTACAAACAAAAAAAGGGTTGGGGACAGAAAATTTAATTTTTCATTCTCACAACAAAGTACATCTACAATGCAGAGTGAATGGCCAAGAATTATATTAATGATGCACACTGCTTACTTGTGAAAATGCTAAGGAGAGATACTTATACTATACTGTCTCCATTTACAGCATAAGCTGTATCCTGTATAGTCATTTGGCAGTACAAGGGAATATGACCCCTACATAATCTCATGCTATCAACTTTCACATACTTGCAAGGTTTCTATCTTATGTGTGGAGAGATATAGAATTCCTATTCCCTCAAAACGGGTTACACAGTACTGTTTGCTTTGCGTTACGTCTCATGATGAGAAGCTTCCAAAATGATCATCTCACCACCTTAGAACCATTCCATGCAATTTCACTTTTTATCTTATTTCCTACAGCGCTGGTTCATTTGAGAAACTGTGTGATTAATAATTTACCAGAAAATTCTAAGCCAAAATCAAAATCACAGTGAAAAAGAGAGGGGTCCACATATTCAAGTCAGAGAGGAGTATATTTACAGATCCAGTCCCTAAGGAATCTAAACAATTCATTGTACAGTACTACTGGAATGAAAATTCTAAGCAACGTCCAATAATTTGATTACTGTTAGTACGTATTATTACTGTGTTGTGATTCCATATACTGAGTGGAAACGAACGTTCACTGAATCTGCAAATGCTAACCCTTGGTCACACCTGAGGCAAGTTTGAGATCACATGACTACGTATTTTGGAATATCTCTATATTTTATCGTATATCATCTTTCCTGAGTTGTTAATACAGACTTTCATAAGTGTCCCATCAATAAGTGCTACACAAGAACGTTTCTTACATGCCTGGAAAACAAGTGCTCAGTGACAGATTCTTGAGGAGTCGAGTACATTCGTTCATGTACTGAATTCCAGATATGGAAGTGACTTACTGTATTAATAAACCTGCAATTTGATATTATCTATGACGGTCAGATACTAGGGGCAAATATGTTGTCAAAAAGTGAATCAATCAAGGCTTACACGAACCATAGTACAGTAATAAAAAGACCAACTGAAAAAAAATAGGACAAGTCTTGGTAAGACTCATTCTCTTACGATGATTTTAAACCGGTACACACAAAGCATATGAAGTGATCAGAGGAAAATAGGAAATTACTTTGACAAAATCCAATACCTCAATAAAACATCAATACGGCCATAGTACAGATTACATAATGCAATGGCATAAGATCCAGTCGCATACCAGTACTGATGGGAAAAGCTGGGTCTTAACATCTGATATGATTTTCACTGAACACTTGCCCCAAGGCAATTAACTTTGGAAACTCAAACATGACTCAGGCAAACTACTGTAAGTGTGATTAACAATTTTGGATACTGTAGCTTAAGGTTAATAAGAATGACAGGTTTAGCAGTTTTGTCAAGCATCCACAGAAATAAGGTATGCAATGTTACATCAAAACATCTACCATCCCGACATAAAGACTCTAAGATAAAAATGATCATGATAGAAAATTATAATTCCTTCACGTGAGATTCTCTTCTTACAATATGGTTTCACTTCAGAATAGTTTTCGTAGAATAGTAAGCAAAAGAAACTGAAATTTCATCATTTCAAATTACAGTACAATCAAGTAATACAAAAACAGCCAAACCTGTCACAAACCATTGCATTATTGAGCAAAACATAAACAAAGTATTAATGCGTAGATTACATAGAAATACTGCCACGAAGAATCAAAAAGTTAGCTAACAAGAGGACTACTATGACAGTTATAGAAATAGAGTTCTGTATCCCATAAATAGTCTGACATAAAAGCAATGATATATGGAATTCTTCACTGATTGGGCATAATTCAGGTACTTATTTACAATTCCCATTTGCAAAATTTATTTCTATTTAGCCAATAGAACATTAATAGCCATATACTTTAATACTGTGTTCACATCGTAAAACGCGTTGAACTATTGCATTTGAAACAATTCTCATTAATAGTGCTCTGGTCATAACAGTGGCTGCAGAGATAAACTGTCTACATTAATTTACGAAGTACAAATGGGTATCATCAGCTTGTGTGTAGGCTATTAGGCACAAACTTAGGCTAAAATGATTGTGAAAGAATTACGATGAGTCTTATTCACAAACCATGCTGATGCGAGATTAAGTATTCTCCCTAAGTTAATCTTGGGTTGGTGGTGGTGTAATATTTCATTATATTAGAAAAAATTTGAATATCATAATTTTTGGATGTCTTACTAGTAAGAAAAAATTGTTTTCTATTGTTCTGACAAATTTGCCAGGAAGCACCGGGTAGACTTTCTAAAATCACTAACTGCATTTATCCACAATCTCATACTTCCAAGACACGACCTTCAATACTGGTGAAATCTTTTTCCACAAATGCTTTACAAGATGCGGACTGGCTTCTCTATCAGTTGCTTTCTTTCAGATCAGTCCACACCTAAAACATGACAGCAGTGAAGACCCAGACAAAGAAGAATAGAGATTTGGATAGTGGAGTACAGTATCTGTGTATATGCACTTTGAGCAAGGTTTGATGATGGGCTGAGAAGGGAATTCCTAATGCTTTGGATTATTTGAAACAAGCTTTCCTTTTAACGACTTGGCAATATAATGCTGTAGGCTGCTCTTTGTGCTAAACCCTTTCTATAACTAAACATAAGGTTTATATCATAAGAAGCCCGTTAACTATCATGTTGAGAAGGAAGTTTTCATCATGTCACTCTAAGCATTGGACTGGGGATGGCGACCTCTGCGGTCACAGAATTTTCTCCATTCTACGACACGTGAAATGAAATGGAGAAAACCTTACACGTACCTTCGGAACAAAATCCAGTGTCTTTGATTAACAGTGGTGCTACTTCCTTAGAACAACATTATGGGGGGTTGGGTGGGTGGAGGGGTGTGATCAACATGTATGTAGGCAACAGTAAATCATAGGCTGTACAACACTAATCATGTATATCAATTCAAATTTACCTGCAATTCTTTGTACCTCAAGATTTCACTGAAATGATAAAGAAATTCCGGTGAAAAAAAAACTGCTATGCAGCACAATATATTGCATTTACTGTGCGGCAAACTGTATAGATGCATCGTCAAATGACAGCACGAAAGAGATGCACAAGGGACTCATAACCAGACTTTGTGATACGGACATGAGATGATGAAGCTCCTTTGACAACGACAGTGCTCTAATACATGTACTATGTACCCAGTTCCCTACTCATGCTTCCAGGAGGTCTATCAGAGAATTGAGGGGGTGGGGGGGAGAAGTACAATAACATATTTTGATTATTGCACAGGATTCTGTTTCTTCCTTTTTAATTTATAACTGATTTGTACCAGAAGAGCAGAAATGTCATGATATACGCAAACTTCTTGATTGGAGATACTGCTCAGTAGAGTTGTATATAGGCTTTTCATTGGCTAGTACAGATTCTTTCCCTATATCTATTTCAATAACATTATTCTTACAAAGTAAAAATAAAAGGGTGATAATCATTAACATAAAAAAAAGCTCTACTTCAAAATGAGTTGGGTTTCAAAACATTCTAGATCACAAACAGAGGTTTTTCTACAAGTGTTACTTAAATGCAAGTGCTAAAACGATTAATGAAAAATATAGCAGCGCAATATAACAAAATTAACACCTTAACATTTCGATGTATTAAATTGCATTTTATGCTTAAGCTACTACATCTTAATGCAAAGTTTTACATCTAATTCAGATGGGGATATATTTTTACTTCAGTTACAGAAGTTAAACCTAATCTAAATTATGGCGCTTCACCGCGAAGCGCAAATAAAATAAAAGAAATTTTACAATTCCTATATCTGGGTCATATCACAGCCAGTCACACCTGTTGGTGCTCTTCTTCACTATCCTCAGCTAGAACTTTCTTCGGGAAGAAGTTTAGCCGTGTGCATCGGTTCTGCCTAAGATCCACTATTCAGAACGACCAGAACTGTATGTGAAAGCTTTTGCCGACACTGCACCTTTCACATGTACAGGCATTAAAGGGAAAAAAAACTTTCTGAATTCAATTCTCTGCACTGTGTGAAGGGTAAGTGAAACGGAGTTTCAGCACGCAGCACAGAAAAAGGTTTCACATACATTACAAGTCCAAAAACCTCAAACTGTTAACAAAAAGCAGTTTACAAGGGTTATGACAGTTTTTTTTCTGAAATAGTTTAAATTTTTTGTTTTTGCTTTACATGTTGTGATACATACTGGCAATATTTTTACTTGAGGACCAAAGTAGAAGACCAGTTTTTCTTTTTTTTGCTTTTTTTGTGTTTTTTTTTTATGTTTTTTTGCTATTATATAGTAACTTTATAAACTGGGCCCCACACATACAAAAACACACATGCGAGGAAGTCCAGAATCTGAGCACCCAAAAGATCACAGTTCTCTCCTAAATTAAAAAATAAAAATAAAAACAAAAATACCCTTATTACCAATGCTGCATTTTTCATTCGTAACAGTACTGTACTTCGTACGAGTTCGCTCAATACGTCATATGTATGGAAAGTGTTTTGGAAAGCAACAGAATGTTAAAACTGGATCTTTAATTTTGACATGCAAGGCTCAGATGACTTCTCACATCACAAAACTGTTCATGTTCCTATGTCACCGCTACGAAAGTCAGGTCTATTGTCTTATTCCTGTTTCCAAACACATTTAAACATACACGGGTTATATATATTGAATAAGATAGAATACTAATAATAGTTGCCCTGTACATATGTAGCTCCTATTGTTACACACACAGACATACACAGTGAGCATCTTATGAGCATCATGTTAATACCAGGGAGGAAATACCTGGCCAATGTATGAACCTGAATTACAATTGAAACGCCATCATACAATGCGCTGCTTTCCTTCGATCGCTATTAACAAGACACGGGAAGTGCTGGAGACTTCCCTCATTAGCCTAGCCATCTGGACTCTGAGAGAATCCATCGTTATCTGACACAGTGTAGAGTACGCTGTGATTACACACTTTTTTATTTATTTAAACTTTCATTTCCTTTTACATGAATGATTGATACCATAGTAGGGCTGATGTTGTGATGGATACCAATGGTAGTGGCCATTCTTATGAGAGAAGACTTTACCATACTTTATAATCATCAACTAACAGTCTTCAGCAGTTAACCTCTGTGAATTCTTTGAATGGTTCAAAATTTACACACGACCTTCACTGAAGTCTCTTGATTGGTGATTATGACATTGCTACAGTAATTATGATAATGTTAGCAATAAAATATTTATATACATAAGTCACCTACGTTTAAACAAGTGCGAAAAACACTCAAGGTGCTTAAAGATTTCTGCTACTTTCATATGGAAGAGGATGAGAATCTGGTAAATATCCCACAGTGATGAACACTCAGCCATAGCCATCCAGGTATGTATTCAACAGAGAGTACTGCTGGTCCAAGTATGGCTGTAATGAAGCCTTCATCCCATGAAAGCTCTACCACTAATGCTTGTGTCAAAAAAACAAGTGACACAGCATTTACAATGCTGAAAGGATAATAAAAAATGGTTAGGGAGGAAAAAAAAGGCTTAGAGGCTTTACCCACAGTACACCCATGAGGCGACTGCAGTCCACCTAAGATATAAGTGACGAAGTACTTTATGCCATTATCAAACCAAAATGTATTGCAACCTATCTCTACAAAGTTCATAAATACCCATGCTAAATCAGATCCTAAAGGTGAAACATAATAAAATACAGAAAAATACTTGAAACAGCCAAAGTGCTGTTACACTTGATGTCAACTCTTGGTTTGTGCATTGGATAGCTAGAATCCTTTGCCACACTGGTAACAGTGGAAAAGTTAAACCATGAAGGTGTAATGAACATTAAGAGGAAGCTAAGTATACTAAAAAACATCTTGAAAGTGCATTAGCTAGCAGTACGGTATATTTGGTCTCTTGCATCTCAACAAGACGGCTCAGTGATAAGAGGAATTTTCGGCACATACCTGCTTTCAATCAAAATGTTCCTCATCATAAAACTGGGTCACAATCATGCTGTCATTGTCATGCAATGTTATTATTATTAATATAAAGTTTTCTGACACTAATGTATCTGTCAAGTGATATTTCTATTGCTATGTGGATGACTGAAAGAACTACAAATTCTAATATTTGGAGGTAGTTTTGGCCAGCCTTCGAGTGCCTTTTCTCTAACCTCGGACACTATTCATTACTCGTCTGGGTCGGAGGAAGATAGCAGCAACGCGCATATGTTATCAACGAATGTAAGGTCGAATAGGCAGATCATTAGACACACTTCCCTTTGAATAACGAGAGGAATTCTTCAAACTTACCCGGTGATTTACAGTGCTCATGTAGACTTACTCAGCTAATAACACTACTGGATTAAACTCATCCAACAATCATAATGGTCAGTGAAACTGGCACTTCCCAAGTGCTCGATTAAACGACTTCCTCTGAGAATCTGAACTCAAAAATGTAAGTATTCTATCTCAGATAATGCCAACTTACATTTACTTAAGTTCAACCTAAGCCTGTTTACTCTAGTGACAATCTCAGTCTGTTCTTATTTTTAGTAGCCATAGTTGATGCATTCATTCCTTACAACTTAGCATTTAGACAAGATAATATATGTACTATATATTTAGAGCCTCATTTTTATAAATGGGGCTTAATTCAGAAAAGAAACTTCATAAAAAACATCCTTGAACATTTGCAATCAAACTAAAAGCCCAAGTAGCCTCTTGCACCTCTGATCATGTCCTTGGTGATGCTGACTGTGAAGTAGAAGAGTCAAGGAAAAGGTTCACAAAATCATCTTCCTTAGTCTACCTATGAATGATCAGATGATGTAAGCTGCATACTTGACCTAAAAGTAGTGTTTAGTCCCATTTCCCGGAGACAAATTAGTTTAAGAGTACTGCATATGATCATCAACTGCAGAGAATTTGCTGCGAGTAATACAGAAAGTAAGAAAAAACAAGGTTTAAACAGTTCATACTTTCAGTTTGACCTTAAGAAGAATTTGGGTTACTATATTCTTCCCCCGGCACCCACGTCACTGTCAAACACACCGGACGTGACTACGCGAGGGTACTGTGGTAAACAGCAGTTAGCCTAATTGAGCACATTCTGTAGAACAATAACAAGGAGGGAACAGGACACCTCAATGATATAGCTTAATTCACCAATTTTGAAAATATATAATATAAAACTCAATAATCTTGACCACGAGGCTCCTAAGTCCAGTGGTACTGAAAACACTGTGCCACGGGCCGTCTGGGTTATGATCCTTTGAAGTTGGTGAACTACTCTAATCACAAGATTTGAGACACATGATTAAGTTCCCAAGGCTCCCTCTTCTGTACAAACACATTTGTATAATACATGGCAGCTCACTCTGTATTTCGGTCAGATGAGCACACAAACTTAAAATACGTAACAGAACCAGTAACAAATTTATAAGGTTGTTGTTTGGGAGGCCTAATAGAGCCAATAAAAATATATACTTTACATACAGTACAATTAATTTAGCTTATCTAATGCCTTGGAAACTTACCATCTGAAGTTCAAACTGTACATACAACAAATGCACGCAGCAAAAAATAGACATATGTATATATTTATATATATAGTAGTCCAACAAAACACATGCCGATGTAATAATAATACACATTATTATTATGCTTTAGCCTTGCCTCTGCAAGCAAACCACATAATGTAATTTATTTTATACATGAATCTTAGTGCCTTTGTCATTACATCAGACAATAATATACCGTATATATATATATAATTCTTAAACCGTTTCTATTGTAGACACTTCTGCCTGATGGACTACGTTACTCTCCTAACCATTCACATGCAGGGTTCATCTATTCAGATAGTTGCATTCAACACAAGACACTGTACATGAAACAAGCCTGTCACATGGTAGTATTCGCATCTGCCCAACGCCTTGCCAACATACATACAATTCAGGCTCGGGTTTCCAATTTATTTTTCCGAGGATGGTGCCGCACCAGTACGTTTCTCTATGTCATGTAAAGATGCACTATCATGGATGATGCCCTGTGCTTACGATATTAACGCTATCCATAGCAGACAAGCAAGCCCTTGATACCACATCTCTCTCGGCATAGAGAACATACCGTGGCAAGTACCATCGTCATTCAGTGGGAGTTCTATGGACTGGTTCATGACACTGCACCTGAAATTAGGTTGGTTGGAATCCTAACAGACCCAAAATACTAGAGATAAGAATAAACCAGCCAAGACAATGGCTTATTGTATTTTGCACAGTGAAACCAAACGCGAACAAAACAAAGCCTAATGTAACGCTGATTCATTCCGCTGAATAAATCAGAGCTTCTGATACAAGTAATCAAGTGCTCTTTCATGTCTCACTTTCTATTGCTTTTGCTGCTGTCACAAGCTTTTGTGGTTCCTCTCGCTGAATAGTCTGTGTTCACCTCATCAAAAGGAGGTCAAGCATCAATACTCTGGTATTATGCATATATGGGTGAAGTTAAAATGCTTGTTATGAAACAGTTGTTCACTAACACCTTTTGGGGGCAATTGCAATATGCATAACACAGTAAAGACCTTTCATGGATAAAGTTTCCCCAAAAGTTCTCGTGCTACCTTCCTTTACTCTTAAAGTTTGTTGTGTGGCACCTCTGAAAATAATGAACAGCTCGCAGCAGGTTCACTAGACTCTGCATTTGACTCGTATGGTTTCTAAACCATATTCTTGGCCATTAAAGCCTTATCAAAACTGGTTAACATGGCATCATACTGACTTAGAAACTGCACTGACAGCTATGGTAAAGATACCTGGTAATTTCTCATGATGGCTACACACATTTCAAATGATTTGAGCAGCATTTTCTCGTAAAATCCAGACTTGTCCTAACGGATCCTAACTTTACAGGGGATTGGATTACAAGCCTCATCCAAATGTCAACATTTGGAATAGGTTAGTTTTGCGATGGACTTTCAATTATATCATGTCTAGACCCTCTTAAATTATAGGAAGGTGCTTTGACAAACAACCAATTATTCCACATCCATTATTCATGTGGCACAGCTGAATGACTAAATAACAATAAACTTAAGTGTTCAGGTTTTGAAACAATTCTGTTGGTAAAAGGAGCTACCTTGAAGAGAGCGCCCTGAATGATCGTTAACGTAAAAATGATTTAGGAACATCCAGAACATAGCCCTGAAACATACCCTCATCAAAAGTAATGCAAAATAAAGTACAAAAGTGGGAGTAAAAAATCTAGACTAAAATGGCAATCACTGAAAGTTGCAATCTTTACCACACTGCTGTATCTGACTGGAATGCAGAAATGGATGGCTGAAACTTCTTTAGTGACTTTATGGGGCTTTCAAACTCTTAATAGCAGTAATCATTATGGAGCATATATATTCAGCAAGAGATCTATTGAGTGTATGTACAAAATAAAAAGCATTTGCATGGACTACTGTCAGTAAATATTGGCATATGGAAGATGACTGTTACACATATAGAAAAAATAAGAAAAAACACCTGACTTCTTCTTGTACTGCAAATAGGCAATTATAAAAAATGCACATCGGATATGATACAACGTATCATAAAACATTAGAGTATTAACATTAAAATTGTGCTTGAAGATGCATTACTAGTGCTGGCCATTAGATTCTTTCCTGTTTCCAAATTTCTTACAGTAATTAAACATTCCTTTAAAGTTTTCACCGAAACAACAAATTACTGTATAATTCAAAGTTCAAATTCTAATCGTGCAAAAAAGAATCCACTGTTTCTTTTATGTAGTAAATCCGAGGAAATTTAAAAATCACGGGGAAAAACTTTGTTTCCAACTTGCCCTACTACTACTAAGAATAATATTCAAATTTCACATTGTGTTTTAATGAAAAGATAATTGAGCCAATCAAGAGATCAAAAAACACCATTCTGGATACACTAACTGCTTTTAGAAAAAAAGGTGAAGGAGACTGCTTAAAATTTTCATGAAGAAATATCATATCACAAAGGCACATTGCCATGTACTACTTTATGTTAGGTTCATAACAAAAGTCTAAATGAGATCATTTTATCAATGCTGCACTTCTCTTCTAAAATATTCGTTTATAAAACATATTTACATGAAAAAATCTTGATTAATACCCTACATCTGTAATGTTAAAGCAGTTTTTTTAGAACACCTTTGGCTGCCAGCACTGAATCAACTCAATCCCCAATACCTGAGATTTTTCTGCAAAGAAGTTTCAGCTAATATAAATTAATCCTGTTAAGCTACAAAAAGAATTCCTGGATAACATCAAGAGATTTACGAATTCATGTGATCTTGTAGCAAATTTTCCAACTTTCTGTGGCCCACCTTAGCTAGTCTGGTATTTTATAAGAGCTTGTTTGTGTGGCTGAGCTGTTTTGTTTTCTCACTAATCTAATAATCCCAGCAGTTGTAAGCTCAGCTTGTCTGACTGTATGACTGGAAAATAGCTACACAGATAACAAGAAATTATATTGGAACATTAACAATTTTTGTATTCACGATACCTGTCGAGTGAGGTAGAAGTAGGTAGTTGGGAGGATAAACTCAAATGTTTCAAGCACACAAGAACCTGTACATTGTTGTATTATACTGTACTGTACTTAGGTTGTTGAGTTTTATGGCCGGAGTTGGAAGGTAATCTTGTACAAATAATTGTCACTTGAGAACCTTTATATGCAAATTCCTATCACTAGGCTTTACAGCAATATGAAGCATATTTAATCTGTTTGCTTTGACAACAAAAATGAGAATTTTGCACATGAAACTTCTACAGCGAGGATTTGGGCAGTATGCGAGATGAGGTCACTATGATAACTGTCACAACGGCTCTAATCTATAACAATAAACATCATCTAATAATGAGCTCTACAGCTAGAACCTATAGCAGGAACCCGCTTGGAATACATAAACATTAACATATAGTGGTCACTGTCACATGAAACTAAATGCCCAAGAGTTAAGGTGCAGCCCCAAGTGAGTTGCCATGTTCAGGCTCTTGGTAGTTGGACAAACTGTTGTCAGACTCGTGAAGTGAAGAATGGGAAGGTGCTGGAGAGGTTAGCAGAGACGATAAGGGTGAACTCATGCTAGATGTTACACTGAGTCCAATCCCACTGCTGCTGGTGTTGCTGCTGCTACTGACATTCTGAGGTTCTTCTTTGAAGGGCAAGGGAGAAAACAGAGCCATGAATCCCTTGTTGTATTGGTCACTTAAGGGAGCAGGACTGTACGGAGCTTGAGGATACGGAGGTGGATTGAGGTATGTGCTTTCCTCCAAAGGAGACTGGCGGTCAGAGTATGCAGTCTCGGGTAATGGTTGCTCCAGTACGTAACTTTCTTGGTTAGGAATATATGGTGCAGGCGATGCCGTCAGATTGACTGGGTGGGGAGAAGGGCTGGATATATCAATCAGACTCTGAGACAACTCGAGGGACTGAGGAGAGTTCAGAAAAGCCCCAGGTTTCATGTCTTGATACTGATTAAGTAGATTGCTACTTGAGGTAAGAATCTGAGAAACAGATGAATTCGGGCTTGGACTTAAGCTGTGAGATATGTCGAGCATGGTATGCATGTTCTGAGTGATGCTTGCAGTTGGGGACTGCAAGATTCCAGGTGATGGTGGAGGTTGGTGTATACTATGGGGAGACTCCATCATGCTGTGAGGTGACTGGATAATGCTCTGAGGTGACTGAAGCATGCTGTGTGGTGACGGCAACATAGAATGGGGAGACTGTAACATGCTGTGTGGAGACTGTACCATACTCTGAGGTGAGTTACAGTGTAGCGGGGGAGGACTACTTATCAAGCTGCTCTCCTGCCCACTGGGCTGTGTAATTTCAGATTCCATTGTCTGCAACATCTGCTTCATTTGCTCTAAACCATTACCCTGAAGCATCTGTTTCATTTGTTCTATATCCATCCCATTCAGCATTTGTCTTATCTGTTCTCCAGTCATGCTTTCCACCACACTCTTTACCTCTTCTGTAGTTGGAGAGCCAGATATAAGACAGTCATGGCGATTTATGGTTGAAATCAATGCACTCGGACTGGCTGAAGTGATACTTCTTTGCCGAACAACCATGCTCTCAAAGAGTTCGGAATGACGCTTAAGACTCTGAAGGGCTCGTATAAGACCGTCATAAATTGACTTGCCGTTGAGCTCTCCAAATCTCCAAGCAATATATTGTTGCAAAATTCTCTGGAAGTTGTTAAGATGTGTTTCCTGTCCGTCCATATTAAATACTATAATAAGAACAAGAAGATAAGCCATTCGAGTGTCGACATTAAACATGCGAAGACCGCTGAGAATTTCCTGGAACTTACTAAATACCTCTGGTGACATCGCTCTCTGGATCATTGTCATATTGGTGATCATAGGCTGATTAGGAGAATGAACATTGTGATAGCTGCCAGTGTCTTCTTTCAAGAAACTTGAAGCAAACACGAGAGCAATGACAGTGATGTTCTTTTTAATAGCTGCTCCCTGTTGCACTGAAGGGAGACTGCTAAACTCTGGAAACTGTCTAAGGAATTTTGTAAGCCTCTCTGCAAATCGTCCATAAGTAGACATCACATCTGACTGTGAATTTTCTGGATATGGCAATTCCTGTTCAACCAACTTTATGTTGCTTACTACTCGATTTATGAATTCAAATTCCTTGGCGTCAAGATAACGCGAAGCTGGATTGAAGACTCGTTCCACTGACATGTCCTCCTCGTCACTTTCTCTCTTGATTCCCCGGCACATGGTCCTCACGGGACTCTCTTCCTTTGTGGTTACTGGGTGATGGAGGCCTTCGCTGGGATGATGTGGTGCAGGAGGAGGTATTGGCCCATACTGTATTGGTGCAACCGTCCCTGTTATTGGAGTTGGTGGGGAACTGTTTGGAGAGGAACCTGAGCTATCCAGGTCCACTGGATGTGCCGGGGGCTGATACGTGGGCAGTACACCACTTGGCTGATAAGGGGGTTGTGAATT
Organism: Macrobrachium rosenbergii; assembly: GCF_040412425.1. Lineage (NCBI taxonomy): Eukaryota > Metazoa > Arthropoda > Malacostraca > Decapoda > Palaemonidae > Macrobrachium > Macrobrachium rosenbergii. The sequence continues at coordinate 33,622,569 of NC_089776.1, read as the reverse complement.
TTTCGAGGATGAGCTGTCTTTAGGACATACACTAGAGGAATAAGACCCTGAGTTTGTACCTCGTCCACCACTGCCACCTGTATTACCACTGCCAACTCCACCTCCTCCACCACTTCCACTACCAGCACTGCCTGACTGGTACATCATCCTCTTTGTGAGCCTCGTCTTCATAAGCTGCAACCTCTCCTCCTCGCTCATTACCCATGATTTTGTCATACCAATGCTCTCGCATTTGGTAAACCTGTTGGGAGGGAGAAAGAGTATTTAAGTTCTATTCCTCTGTCAAGGGTATTATTTACGCTTTGATTCAGCTATTACATATATATCTCTCTGTTGTATTACCCCACCACTTTTGAATAACTGGACAGAATTTTCATACAACTGCACGTTCAATATTTACAATTTACTTTTAATCATTAAAAATTTAGCTTGTACAGAAATCTTCAATACTGTATATTGATGTAAATGACATAAAACCTCAGCATGAAAAAAAGCTAGTGGAATGAATAAACAAAAGCTTATAATTGTAAAATTATATTAGACATATCTTCATCCAACAAATCATATAAGAATTCAGATACTGAACCCAAGTGACAGCCTTCAAAACCACTGAGTGCCGACTGGTATGCAAATTACTATAATTACATTCAACCTTACAATTGCACTGACTTTATAGGAACACTATCTACATTTTTGAAGTGTTAAAACTGAGAACTATTCAATGCATTCCTTCAACATATTTCTTATTTCTACTAAATATATGTATTAAAAATTGAGGGGATTGTAAAAACTGTAAGGATTTCCTGAGACTTTCCATTGTGAAATCCTAATTTTTGTGAGGGATATTATTACATACTATCAGAGGATGTTCTTCAAAATGCCACACTTTTATTAGTTCCTGAGGCTTTACAAAATACTATCTAAATAATCTCATGCAAGAAGTATATACTGTACCGATATAAATTAAAAAACAATAAACTAAACATCGGGAACCAGCTAATATAAAAGTTACTAATATTAAAAGGAATAGAAATTAAAAAAAAATAGACAATTACTGGAACGAAAAATATCAAAGTTCCTTAGAAATAACACAAAAAATACTAGCAAAATTCTCTACACAATATTCTGAACCATGAAGAATAAACAGTAAAAAACGACTGACTAAAAAAAGTAATCTGGCATCCAGCTCACTGGCGACAGGAAAAGGTCCAAAATCATCGATAATTTTTCACTTGTTTAACAAATCTTTACAATGTTTCCTGTCGAGGCAATGAATCTAGTCAAGGCATAGTAGACAAGCTAGTTTCTCAAAATATTTTGTGATAAGCCTTGGTGCATCATTATATCCTCAGAGGGAATGATGGGCAGAAATGTCTTTCCAGTTCCTGATAACTATACATTTTATAACTCGTCTGTTCTAGATTTTTATGTCCAGACGTTGTCTATCTTTCCTTGGCGGTCACCAATCCACGTGACTAATGGACCCAATAATGTTTTACTTCCTGACAGAACGGCCAGCGGTATGGCGAATGTGTTACTGGGACGGGCGTACCACCCTACTGGTGAGTGGCCATGGCAAATTTGGGTTATTTGCCAAGTCCTCTCTCGTAATAATAATACAGATAATAATAATATGAACAGTAACAAAACAAGAATACGACACAATAACGGAAAGATGAAATTCATTTCACTTACCTGCAGTATTTGCAAAACTTTCTGGATGCAATGGATATTGCACACTTTTGGTCCCCTCCGCAACGGAAGTGTTTGTAAGCATCATTCTGAACGGAGCGTCTAAAGAAGGCCTTGCATGAGTCGCACGAAAGGCCTCCGAAGTGCAGTGACTTGGCTATGTCCCCACACACCTGCAATGCATGTGGCGAATTAGCTCAAGCAAACATCGACTGCATGAAGTAATAACTTTCCACGCTCAGTGCATCCCAAGAAGAAGAAGGAAACACAACACAAGTATTTATGAGAAACATTGTATTTCTGTACCAATGTAAAATAACACAGATACACTCACATACATATATATACACATATATTGTTTTACATCGGATTTACTATTCCTTCGGAATAGCTTACATCCAAAGGGAGTTATAACTGATAATCTGACTATTTCTCAGTATTTTTGCATACTCTTTCCACAAGATCCAAAGGTCTTGCTTCCCAATGAAATCACTCAAATTTGACAGGCAGTGTGAAGGTTATTATGGTAATGCAGTACAAACAATCTGGCTTTCTCTTCTCTCTCATACTCACACATACAAACCCACACAATATATATATATATATATATATATATATATATATATATATGATATAGAGAGAGAGAGAGAGAGAGAGAGAGAGAGAGAGAGAGAGAGAGAGAGAGAGAGAGAGAGAGAGAGAGAGAGCAACCGCACACATTAGTCAGAAAACCCGGCTAAAAGCGTATTATAGATGTTTTCCTCAAGTTTTTCTAAGCCTCTTATGACGGACTTATCTTCTTGATCTAGACAATGCAAGATCGAGACAATGTAGGATCTAAGTTCATAAGGAGGTCCGCTGTTGCCGTTGTCGGTCTCTCTCTTCAGACTCAAAAAGCGAACGGCAAAATTTCTCTGGAAAGATACTTTGTAAGATATGACAACATTTTTGCATGCTTTTGTTAAACTTGACTTCTCCGCCCGTCTGTCTGTTTGGATCAAAACTTGGAACTCAATTTTCGACCTGTTCCCTTTGTCCGATGGACTTGAAATTTTGCATGGTTACTCAATCCCGGTGACAGTACAACCTTACAAGATCAGTGGGTTAGCAGTGGCCGCTAGCGACCCTACAGTGACCTCTCCCAGTATCAGGATTTGTATGAAACTCTTCGGAGTTTTCATACCTTCTTTGACTCGGTAGACTAAGTTAACAACTCTACGGATTTTTCAAACCTTCTTTGGCTCGACAGGATATCTTGTTCAAGTTTTTTTGGTTACGGTACATTCATAAAACGGTTACAATTTCTGTCAAAACTAAAAAGTATGAAATAAAATATATAAAAAATCTTTTAAAACGCTTTTATTAAAATGCACTGAAATATTTATTGTAGCATTTCCTCCAATGTTTGGCGCCCACACTTTTATTTTTGTAGACTTGATTCACTGTAAGAAAATCCAGGTGTGTCTCAAAAAATTATTTACTTCTGTAATTATAAAGGTTTAAGATGAAATATACTTTATCAAGAAACTTATTTTTCTTCACCACACCTTTTTCCATCTTTTTTTTTTTTTTTGGGGACTCAGGTGGCGCTAACCTTCCCGTTCTCGCCAAGATTTTTTTGGGGATGAGGCTGTTAGCCCCATTCTGTTTTCCCACCCACCTGTAACCTACCACAGCTGACTAATCGCAGTATACTTAACTGGCTGCTTAGTTCAATAGAGGCACAATGGATTTTCCAGAAAACTGACCCAAGGCATTTCTCCTCCATGATCCTCCCATTTCTCAATTTGCACTGTTTTGGAGTTCTGGATTTATATATATATATATATATATATATATATATATATATATATATATATATATATATATATATATATATATATATATATATATATATATAATAAACAAGAGAATACCTGACAGTCATCTAATCACTACATGGCTTCCATTTTTTTCTTTTACATCAAACAAACCCCAGTTTCTCAGAGGTATCAGAGCGTCAGAGATCCGTGACTGTTATTTGGGCAGTTAAACGAAAAGCTGAAATACAAGGAAACGGCAGTCGCTTTCAGACTTCGCGTGAAATATAATCAATACACCTACTGATCCATTCACGGAAGTTTAAGGTCACAAGCGGAGGATGATCTCTATCCCTCATTCTGCTCATTGTTATGAAATAGGTCCTTAAATTTACATGAAAGTATTTCAACTGTCTCAGTGTCAGAACCAGCTCTCCCCCCAACCCCCTTTTTTTGGGATTTGCTCATATTTATAAATCCGCCAATTCTCTCAGTGAATCTGCTTTCAAGATTTAAATTTCCCGCTGACCACAAAACCTTCCTTTTAGTTTTCTGTAAAAGAAAACTACTGAGATGGCTATTTGTCTGTCCGTTATCAGATCTTAAAAACTACCGAGGCTAGAGGGCTGCATATTGGTATGTTGATCATCCACCCTTCAATCATCAAACATACCAAATTGCAGCCCTCTACCCTTGTAGTTTTTAATTTATTTAACGTTAAATTTAGCCATAATCGTGCTTCTG
>NC_089776.1:33553334-33613334 GCF_040412425.1 Macrobrachium rosenbergii | reverse complement strand
ATATATATATATTTATATATATATATATTATATATATATATATATATATATATATATATATATATATATATATATATATATATATATATATATATATAGTTGTATAATTTATATTATATATATATATATATATATATATATTATGTATATCCTGAATTATTGCTGTTTATTTTCCAATCTGACAGGGGTATGCGACATTTTCCCCTTCGTTGTTCGTTCATCCTAAAACAGGCTGACAACAAAGTGACTTCAATATATTCTTATATAAGAGAAGACATAAAGAGATAACAGGAAAGGCATATCTTTAGATTTTCCCAGTATCGATTCAGCACTTCTGTCTATTCATGTTTGTAATGACAAGTGCATTTACACAAAAACGCTATAACATGAAACGTTGCAATGAAAATTTTTGTTGGTAATTTGCACCTATGTGACGGTGCGGTGTTGTCATCACTAAGCTTTTCGAAAACAAATTATAAAAATGAAAAAAGGGAATTAACTACAACATGAAAACAGACCCTTTCTAACTAAACTCATTCGGGGCTGAGGGTACCAGGAATTCTTTTCAACTGCAATAGGACTTGTATTGATTGATGTAGTAAAAATTATGATGCGATTAAAGGAAGGAGACATAAAATTGCAGTTCTCAACCCTAACACTGCAATCAAACGTTGTTCTTATTCAAAAGCCATTAAACTGTTGTTCGTAAACATGAGGTTATAGAAATATTTGCAACCAAAAGATTTCATTAAAATGCTGGTCGTGGTTAATGCGTTCTTGATTTGAAGAAGCTCGTAATCCGTTGTTTCTAACTAATAAAATGTTACAAAATGTTCTTGAAGAAGGAAAGCCATTCAAATGCCACTTCTAACCAAAAGCACCTTACACAAAAAGAAGGTAAAAAATAAAAGAACAAAATGTTACCATTAACAATAAAAAAACCCTTTAAATTCATTCATATCAAAGGATATGAATGAATGTACGATACGGATAAGGCTTTGTTAGTTGTTGTAGACTGATGCATACATCAATGTTATTAATACCCAATGAAAAGGCTGAATCCTACTTCCATTTCATCCGGAAAACATGATCTACGGAAAGCCTTAGATAAGGAAGAAGTAGAAAGGGGCCTTTAACTATAATTCATTAGTATATTACTACCAGATTTTCTCTGTTACATGAAAAAGGGCAAACGACCAATGACGGACAGACAGACAGAATCCCCTTGTGCACATCTATGCATGATGGTGTACCTTTGTACCAAGTTTGGCTGGAATCCCTTCTAATGTTGGGGAAGCTGAGATGACAAGGTAACTTGACAGGCACACTGGTGGACTGACATATGAACAGGCAGACACACAAATGGAGGAAAAAACTTTGTCGGCAGGGAAATAATAATAATAATAATAATAATAATAATAATAATAATAATAATAATAATAATAATAATAATAACTTACAGTGAAAAATAAACTTCACTGAAAGTCTCGATTTAGCAATACCAGACGACCCTCAAGGATATACAAGCACTCTTATTCTTGGTGCCAGAATAACAGAGTGAGCGACACACTGACGGGGAATCGGACGGACAAATGAAGGGGAAAAACTGTTGTATCCGAGACTCTGTCAGTAAAGCACGAATAACCACAAAACAACTTAGAACGGAAAGCAGAAACGCGCGATTTGATCTCCATATAAAAAGCAAATCTTTAAAGCTACTCATTCTCCAATCCACGGACCCCTGTAGAAGCTTGAGCTTCATTAAGAAAAAATCCTTTTCTAAACTCCAACCGCCACTCGCGCCATACATTTTAGACACGGTCCACAATGCGTCTCCAGCCATCCTGCCGCAAAACCCACGGTCTAGACCGTGCGCAAGCCTTTCTCATACAAACTTTCCCCTTCGGTCTGGGTCCTCTCTCACAACTGTTCCAGGCCGAACACTTGATCCGTATGAACCCTGGCCTGGAACTCTGGAATCACTCTGCCAGTTTCCAAGACGTGGGCGTATGTACGCTTGGAGTTGGGGTTTTGAATAAGGGTAAAATCCTTGTCATATGCGGATTCCATGAAGAGTGGAATGGCAGTTATTAGGCTACCCACGTAACCTTTCAAATTTTGAATCATTCATGTACACACGTAGCAATATATATATATATATATATATATATATATATATATATATATATATATATATATATATATATATATATATATATACATACATACATACAAACAAACAAACATTCATATATATATATATATATATATATATATATATATATATATATATATATATAAAGAATTATATCGTTATATGGCATGAAATTTTAGAACAAAAATACCATTCATAACTTCAGTAAAACGTTGTAAAATCACTATAATATGTATTAGCGGTATGGCATAAACCCCCAAATACATAATTACCTAACCTGAAATACGTATGTGAATATCTAACACTTCTAGAAACTGGCTTCAGCTGGGCAAAGTAGGAAACCCAACATCGAAAACCACAGACAAAGAGTTGGTGGTGTATTTCAGTGACTATACAGAGCAAATTTTCATTGATAATATTCCCGCTGCTAAGGAGGACAAAAATAATCAGGGCACCTCTATATGAATAAGAGGGGAGAACAAAAACATTTAGGAAATCTCCATACTAATTATTATGGGGTATATAAATAAACAGGACATCTCCAAATAAGTAATACGGCGGTACAAAAATAAATATGGCATTTCCATATGTTTGAGGTGAATACTAATATTACGAATGGTCTTCAGTCTACATGAACAAGGAGCATTAAATGTAGGATAACAAAGTGTATGCATACAACACACTCTCTCTCTCTGTATACACACACACATACATATGTATACATACATACATACATACACACACACACACACACATATATATATATATATATATATATATATATATATATATATATAATGTGGTATTCGCTTATATACTGAAGTCACGTGCATCTACCGTGATTTCTTAAGCATATATTTATGTGCATATATATATATATATATATATATATATATATATATATATATATATATATATATATATCAATATATATATATATATATATATATATATATATATATATATATATATAGATGATTAGATATATAGATATATATAGAACTTAAGTCTGCAGAGATACGACGCATTTGCCTAGAAATCCTAATGGCTTATTTTAAGACAACATCTCTTATTTTCGTCTTATATTACCCAAGGTTCTTGCCTCGCCCCCCCTCCCCTGGATTTGGCTGACTGCAGTCCATTCATAGGCCAGAATAGATGATCACTGCTGTGTCACGCTCGTCTTCAGTAACCAGTAAGCCATTCAGTTCACCGACTAATTCTGTCACAAAAAAAAAAAAAAAATTGCCAACTCAACGGTGTCTCACTGTTACAATTTAAACTCGCCCATATGATATCGATTCGTTGATTCATTACCTATGGCTAACATGTGCGAAGCGTAAAGGCGGAGACCTCCTGTAGGCTTCTACAGATCTCCAGAAGTTCTCTTGAAGAGGAAGGCGGACGGGAAGCAAGGGCACACTGCCGCCTCCAAAGAACAGCTCCTGCTGTGAATTCCCAACGAGCATTTTTTCCAAGCACAGATTCAGAAGCAAAAATATGCAACCAATAACGTAATTTGGACGGACTGCTTCCTTCACAATAAGTCTTTCACTGTATTCCAAATGTCGACTTTCTACGTAATCTTTCACGAACGGGTAGAGATAAAACTGCCAAGATTTCACGACCTAGAGGGAGCACGTCTCAAAAGCGCACGTAACACCTCAAAAGCAGCCTTTGCATTCCCACTAGCGTTATCACGAAGCAGGAATTCTGTAAACAGTTACGTCCACCTCAGCTCGGTATCCGTACTGCATTCACATCCTCTTGCCAATAATCATTCATCCACCTACTGGAAGCTGAACGCCTTCGCGTGCTACTCGATCTGCCAACACTTCTTAGCTGTAACCTCAAGCTTACACCGCCAGCCATACCCATAACCCCTTCCCTCCCCACGCAGGCAAACGCCTTTCACCCACCTTACACGGTTGTTACAGATAAGAAGATAAACGCGATAACGATTAGGGTACGGAGAGATAAGGCAATGCCATAGTGCTTTGGTACAATTAGCGTCTCCAGGCAATGATATAAACGACAAAAACACTTGAATATCGAGGCAACAAAGTTACATATCAACTTACAATAGTTCTATCATTTACATAATTTTAATGGGAAGGTCACGTTGGACTTCTCTAACGATACTTACATATGTATATGTATATATGTATGTATATATATATATATATATATATATATATATATATATATATATATATATATATATATATATATAATCGAACATAATATTAAGTGAAAAGGTTACGGTAAGTACAAAACTTATCATGTCATTTTCGTGCGGTTTGGTCATATGGAGAGAATTAGAAACTGCTAGACTCATGGCGTGCAATCGACGTTAGGACAGATGGACCTTAATATTGAGGAAATGAGAGAGCGAGCGTGAGTGCAGTGTGTGTGTGTGTGTGTGTGTGTGTGTGTGTGTGTGTGTGTGTGTGTGTGTGTGTGTGTGTGTGTGTGAGCACAATGCTAATAAAATTTCTGTGTTGATGTACAAAGCAAGTAATGATATGGAAGTTTGCTGCACAGGGGATATTCTCTCACGATTAAAATATGAATGTGACAGTGAACGGTGTCGTTTTCCTTGGGAACCAAACTACGAGTATTCCTGTAGGCAAAGGAATCAGAAGACGGGCTGCATTACATCACAATTACATCCAAATAACAGTTTTAAGTAAATTCTCTGGTTACAAGATGACATACATGGATACCTGAACAAAATGCGATAATATGAATAAGGTGACGCGATGACTACAGCCTAAAACTTCAGATGCTAATGGAAAATCCACCCACTCTAGGAATTCCCAGAGAGCGGAACTCGAAAGAAAATTGCTACTGAGGGGTCTAATCTCAGCGGAATGGGCCACACAAGCCAAAAACCGATAGAGTGAGTGAGAGTACCAAGCCCGAAGACATGATGCCGAAAGTAGACTCCGTGGGGAAGAACGTTCATTTCCACAGCAGATGGCGCTAAGGCCGTCCCATTTCCTAAAACGGATTGCGCTAATGGAGGACCGTGTATTTTAAGAGAGTTCTGAAGTAAACAATTGCTTTTAAAACGCAAAAGCCAAGACAAAATTTCTCTCTTCGTTGTGATGAAGTAATCCCCTCCTCACCAGAACATTATCCAAGTTTTTAAAAGGATTTGATCCACGAACGTAGTAAGACAACCAACCACCTCACACGGATACAATACTCGAAGAATTCCGCAGACATTCTCACTCTCCTTCTGCAGCCCGCGTCAGCCTATCCGTAGATCCGTCGTCATTCGACCTCTGACAAGACAATCATCAAGCTGGAATAGATCCAGTTTCAATCGACAGCTGTGTTAGATACATTCCAATCAAACCGACTCCTCCCCCCTACCAGACAGGCGGACTCTAAACCGTAACCACGCCGTACCCACAATCACATGATTGGATATTATCATGCCCCTCTCCACAGCGACCTATAAGGCAGTCGCATATTTACTTGCCCTCGGATTGCACAAAAGAGATGCAAAGGTTTTTGGAATGGAGATACCGAGTAATGTTTTTTCACTAGTGCTTTGGATAGATAGGATGGTTTGCAAGCATTGTCACATATAAATAAATGCACATAAATTTTGTAAGAACACACACACACACACACACAAATATGTGTGTCATTTTCATTTTTGATAGAGCTCCAAAGGTACTGTCACGTACCAGTGAAATATAAGTTTTAAAAAACTGTATATATATATATATATATATATATATATATATATATATATATATATATATATATATATATATATATATATATATATATATATATATATATATATATATATATATATATATATATATATATATATATATATATATATATAAATCATGAGTATATATAGCCACTGTAATCTTTGATCGAACTCAAAATGCAGAAGTTCTAATCCGCTCAGGTAAAATGCATCTATATCCACAAAACATACCCTACTTCAAAAGGAAAGTGAATCATGACGTCACAATGAAACATCGTCTAAAAGATTTTGTCGACCTGAAAATAAAACTTTACTGAAAATATTATAAGTCAGCCGAATAAAATGATGATATGACGAACGGAAGATGGAAATGGTTAGGGCGTGTCCGCTGTACAACCCCTGGGGGTACATGTAGTACTGTGTATGATAGTGTCATCCTCTGGGCACCAGAAGTACAGCGTGACCCAGGCCTACTTGGATGAGAACTGTGGAAATGGAAGCTGGATATACGTGAGGTTTTGTGGAAGATAAAGCACAGATAACACACGAGTGGCGGAATTTCACAGAGGTCCTTTGATGCACGGCGTTGAAGTCGATGATGATGATAATAATAATAATAATATAATAATAATAATAATAATAATAATAATAATAATAATAATAATGAAAAAGAGTCTATATATGATTCAGTGTTATAGAAAGTGTATGTGTATATATGTATATATGTGTATATATATATATATATATATATATATATATATATATATATATATATATATATATATATATGTGTGTGTGTATATATGTATATATGTATATATATATATATATATTATATATATATATATATATATATATATATATATATATATATATATATATATATATATATATATGTGTGTTGGTGTGTGTGCATGTATGTTTTTATTTTGCTACTTATACAGCCTATACTGTTACAGGAAACTGCGTTTGTGCGCGTGTACTGTATGTGTATACTCGCAAGAAATTTTAAAAACTCCATTTTCCCTGACGCACTTAAAGGGACCATGGTTGGTAACAACGGCACTGTTTCTCTCTCCCAACTATTTTTTTTTTTTTGGTGTTTTTCTTTCCTGTTTACACGGGAATCATGCATACAAAGGCAATTTATAACAGCTGTTCACATAAGATTCCTATCACAATCATTGGAGTGCAACACGCACAGTAATTGGTAGAAGACAGAAAAATGGATGCATAGACTGTGTGTGTGCGTGTGTGTGTATTTATAAAAGAGAGAGAGAGAGAGAGAGAGAGAGAGTAGAAGGGAAGTGTCTTCTTCGCAGGAAATCAATATTTGCAACCATCACACAGTGCAAGAGATTAAAGTAAGGTTGGCGATGAAGTTGGCTTTTGTGTACTGCATTATCATCATCATCATCATCATTATTGCCGTTTCTGCTCCATCCTCCTTTTCCCCATCACCAGACAGAGCAATCCGATAACTGCCCGTCCCCTAATACCTCAAAAAAGAGAAAAGAATGAAAAAGTCCGGAGGGGAAATCCACCTTTTCAAAGCCGCTCTACCGTGTGAACCGAAGTTGCTTGATCCGCGGGGGTGGGGTCACAACGCCGAGCAGTTTCTTTAAAGGGAAGCACAGGGCGGCTCGGCGAGATGGACAAGTGTCTCCTGTCGCTGTTTAAAGCACAACAACTTGCTGGGGGATGCACTTCGTCCCGACGGAGTGAGCGAACGCGGACACGCATGCAAACACGTACGCCTATATCCGTTTAAATAGATAGGAACGTGTGAAAAAATATAAAACTATTTGGACATATACACATGCAACAGCAATAACCGGATACTTTAAAAAAGACACGTGCATACAAACAGATTCATTCGCTAAAATCCATTTGCAAACACACGCGGAGATGGGCTACAATAAATACTGTACTGTTTGTGAAAACAAATGTGCAAAAACAGTAAAACCAAGATAAAACTGTCTAATTCAATTCGAAGTACAATTCCAAATTCATTTGCAAAAAAACAAACACGAAAAGAAAGATAATTTTCCTAATTGGAATCTATGCGCTCTCTCTCTCTTCTCTCTCTCTCTCTCTCTCTCTCTCTCTCTCTCTCTCTCTGTCGAACGTCGAAGTTGCATATCCCGATCGATTAAGTACTGTTCCGTGTTTGGTGTGCGGATTTCACTCATCTCGGGTGTGAGTGTGCGTGTGTGTTTGTGTGCGCGCGTGTGTGCGTGCGTGCCATGTCGATGCAAGGTGCCTGCAGAGAGAGAGAGAGAGAGAGAGAGAGAGAGAGAGAGAGAGAGAGAGAGAGAGAGAGTGAAGTACCTAGGAGTTTTAAGGTTGCTGAAGGAAAAGGTGAGGACTTTCCTGCCTGTGTCTGTGGGGTTTCTTAAGGGGCGAAAAAAAGATTACCTTTTCACAGTAGAATTGACTTCTTTACTGATACGAGCAAAACCTCGTCTGCTTTCTTACACGGGCCACATCATATGCAAACACTCATGCACATATACAGCAAGTACAATTATTATGTCTTAATTATGTTACTGTAGTCCGTAATCCATGCGTATAAATCTCTCTCTCTCATATATATATATATATATATATATATATATATATATATATATATATATATATATATAATTATATATATATATATAATTAATATATATATATATAATATATATATATATATATATATATATATATATATATATTATATATATGAATATATATATATATAATGCAACAGTACATTACACACACACACACACACACACACACACACACACACACATATATATATATATATATATATATATATATAATTAAATATAATTTTAGAAAGTTACACAAATACATACAGTCTTTACACACGGAAAGAAATTGACAGGAAATTTTGAGACAGTACCATGCCAATCTCTAATAACAGACGTCTTTTTTCCCTGTGCTATATATATTATGCATCTCTCAACATCCGGCCCCCCCCTCCTTTAACCACCATCCCCATCACACCCCATCCGCAACTCCCTCAACAACTAACGCCCCATCCGCCCACCATCGCCACGGTACTTTCTGTCAAGTCTATATTTACAACATTACCTTTTGCTGAGAAGTAAAGCATAGGCGTGCCATCATGCAATTCTTTGCCGAATTTATGGTTCGTACAGTTGCCTAAGTACGTACGCAAACACACACATATGCGTGTATGGGTGTGCGCGTAACCACTGCACGCGCATGTCTGCGTGCACAGTTACAGTACTAATGTTTAGTATAGGGCGAAATTGTCTAGTCTTCCATGAAGTGTTATGTCACAAAAATTCAGGCTTTCCCATTATCTTGGATGATTTTGCGTGATTCCCATTGCTCCACCAACCAGCTAATCCCATTTCTTTGCACTGTATGCCATAATATAAACATTAACATTCTTCTATAATATACTGCCATATATAGTTATACAGTACAGCTCAACGACAAAATCTATATGACCAATGTCTACAGCAGACGCTTCATGAAACTACAACTTGATGACGGCGACAATAACACACAAGACACGCTCTCTCTCTCTCTCTCTTGTGAGTATGTATTCGTCCCTTCGCTATTTCTGAACCAGTGCCAAACGTAGGTGCCATTGAAAGCCATCGTGTGATGGCTGGGCTGAATTATGTTTATTACTAGTGTGCTGGCGACAGAAGAAAGAGCAGAGCCCCTCCGTGTGCCAGATGAATGAGGAAGGAAAAGGAAAGGGAGAGAGAGAGAAAACGACGGAGAGGAGTTCACCTTATTGCTTGTATGTATGTATGTATGTATGTATGTATGTATGTATGTATGTATGTATGTACATACATACAGTATATAGCAAACTGAATCACGAAAATATGGAACGTGATGAATATATAAATAAAAATAAAAGGGAGAGAGAGAAACACTGGAGTGCTGAGAGGAGTTCGACCAGGTCCTTTACTTAAGAGCTAACGTCGAAATGCAGCACTCCACAGTATTATATATATATATATATATATATATATATATATATATATATATATATATATATATATATATATATATATATATATATTAAACTATATAATACTAAACTCTCTAAATTTTTCGGACGGTTTTCTTTCATAACTTAGCTCTTGAAATATAAACGTGGCAGTGACCGTTGTGTCGATCTTATTTTCTCTGAAACCACTCCTTATAATGAATATATATATACACATGTATACACACACACATAGCCCCAGAGTAAGCATACATAACCAGCTAATACACGCACAGCGTATGCGTAATGCACACGCAGATGAGCCGGGCCAAAGAGAGCCAACGCCAATATCACAGCCAGGCCAAAAGGCAAAAATTCCAATTGTTGCCAACGATCAAAAGAACAGGAAGGCACGACCCTGGAACAGATGCGTCTGGAGCGCTAGCTACTCTGGCAGTACAGGCTGTTGTTGTGTATGCTGAAATGGGGGCAAACGTTATTATTGCTGGGAGTTTTTTTTTTTCCAATCATTATTTTCTTCCCATCAGATGCCCTTATTCAGTACAACGCACATATACCCTGTGTATGTATGTATGTATGTATGTGTGTATATATATATATATATATATATATATATATATATATATATATATATATATATATATATATATATATATATATATATATTATACACACGTGTGTGTGTGTGTGTGTGGGCAGAGGAGTGATGACTATAAACTAAAGAAATGAGGGAAATTCGGAGGGTGAGAATTTCTCTGGGATCCAAAAACAAAAGAAAATAAGAGCGCGGGCCCAAATCTAAAAGGCTCACTTGTGAGTTAATAAGCTTCCTCGGGGATTGGAAAGAAAAATTTCATTTTCCTTATAAGTTATTTTGCATTTCTTTCTGCAGAGCTTGCCTAACCAAATTGTTCTTCCAATAACGTACTAAGTCACTGAAGTCCCAAGTTACATTTGTAAAGATTTTTGACAAAAATCATATCTACGGTGGCTCTTTAGGATAGCCCTTCCCAGATAGGAAGAATATATCGTTACAACAAAGCGACAACCTTCTGATGTACGAGGAGGACTTTCTTATTTACGTAAATAAGGAAAAGAATTCGATTCAAGTCCAACGTTGCTGTCAATACATAAAATATTATACCCATGACAATAAGGGCAAATCCATCTTCTTAGAAGGAAGTGTACTAGACCCTCTCATTTGCTGAGAGCCTTTTTAAAGAGCAAAGGACAACAGACCAGGCAAACTACTGCCTTTCCCTTTCCAAAACTAAAGAAAATGGAAAAAGGAAAGAAGTATGGTGGATTCAGCCACCGACGAGACAACTGAACTTTCTGCCTCTTAAAGGATGAAAGGTTGCAGGTCAGGAAAAACAGAAACAGGAAGATCATTCTAAAGCCTGAAAGCAGGAGGACAGACATTCACTGAACTAGGCAATACTGATTTCCAAGGTCAATTCAAGAACTGGTCTCACGGGTTTTCCCACGACGCCTGAGAGGACGAAGAATTCTCTCCTTGAGCCTAACGGAACAATGACAAAAATAATACCTACAGAAAAGAGAGGAAACGATCGAGAGATAAGAGAGAGAAATCATTCTTGTCTACAGTAAAGATACGAAAATCAACATGAATATGACATTAAATTTTTGACAAGATACTGTGAAAAAAAAACACGTTGCCAAGTGATGCTAGCAGAAAGATTGTGGTAGTAACTGGCAACTATAAAAAATTGATTTATACAAGTTCAAGTATGCACCTCATCTTTGAATACTTTGCTTTCGGTAAACTAAACTCTGCAATGTATTAAAAAATACATTCCATTAGCAATACCAAATGCTTAGGTCGTTTCCAGAGTTGCGATAAAGATTCTGCCATCAGTACTCTTCTTATTTATTGTCCGCACACACAATCACGCACAAACACTGCTCTGATTGACATAACCCAAAGCTACTGGAAACACCCCGTATCATGTATTTTCTCAGTACTGTATCCCATTAAGGTATACAAAACTGAACGGAATTTCCATATTCAATATACCACTATTTCAGTATACCTGCAAACCTTACAGTTAAAGGTGTCCTACATATCTTTGGAAGATTTTATATGAATCAAGAGCATTAAAAAAGCGAAAAATTATATGAATATCATAGTCGTAACTGGGTTCTGAACATTCAAGACCCCATACCTATACAGTATTTGTATATACCACACATTTACATTCGAAAGTTAGCCGGCACACACGTACATACGAGCCCCAAATACGCTTTGCAAAGGTAAGCGAGAAAACTATAGAAGGGAAGCCACAGGAAAGTTAGCCGTTCCATGAAGTAGTTTCGTCAGGCATAAAACAAAGAACAAAATATGGTACAACAGGGTCCACGCAGTCCACTATCCGAGAAAACATACTATAGAACGACTGCACCTGTAAGCAGGTCTCTTCGTGAGGGGCCTTACTTGATAACAGCCCCTGTTATAATGAGAGTACTCAATAAGAGCCTCTAATGACATCCTGTATAAAAAAGGTTCTGTACATCGACAGCTCTGTAAGTGGTTCTACACAACGACAGCCTCCATATGAGGTTCTATATAACGACAGTTCCTATTAGAGGCTCCATGCAATAATCCTCTTCATGGGGAAAACTTATCTCAGTGAATTTTCTTTTCGGCGGCGACTGTGATGCATACTTTCAATGTGGGTGAATTTTTTTTTATTATTATTATTTTTTAGAAGGAATTGGTACTGAGGACGGCTTCGACACAAGACAGACTCGCAATTACATCAACTTTCAAAGCCAGAGCAATATTTGCTTTCGTTTTGAGTACTTTTTCTGTTATCATCATCACTGGCAGAATGATTAATATTATATATATATATATATATATATATATATATATATATATATATATATATATATATATATAGAGAGAGAGAGAGAGAGAGAGAGAGAGAGAGAGAGAGAGAGAGAGAGAGAGAGATAGACATATATATATATATATATAATATATATATATTTGTGCTTAACTAAAATTTAAGTAACGCGTGGGCACTTGACCGATTTGTTGGATTTCACGGACTACCTACGAAAATCAACATTATCTCTACAAAATACAGTAGTCTTGCCTTTCTATGGACTTTGCAGTTACACATATATATGATTTTTACTCACAAGCACTTACAAACTGGCAACACTTTCAAGCAAGCGTTTGCTTTCAACTTGAAAACCTGGGAACTCAAGCAAACCGTCAAACAAACGAAGTGCGTGTCTCTCTCTGAACCCTTCCCTAGTTTAGTATCTTACCCCTACACCAATAAGCAACTTTGGACCAAGTGTCAGGTTGTTTCTTATTTTTTCTTTTCTCTTTTTCCTCTTTTTCTAACAAGTTTTGCCGCTCCTACAGGTTGCGGGTCTGATGAGTTACTTTCGACATGGTGTCTGCACCCTAAACCTTACCTATGCGGTCCTACCTCGCACAATTTCTAGCCTCCCTCACCGCCCCCCCCCCAACTCCCAACCTCTAACTTACAAATCTTCTTGGTAACTCTCTCTCTCTCAGGGTGGAATGAGACTCACGTGTAATTTACTACCATATTTGGAAGAATCTTGGCCCTTGTTCTCACTGATAATTGCTCGTCCGTACGTGTTTGGAAGAGAATAAACACGGGATGAAGTAGAGAAGGCAATTACGCGATCACTAGGCTATTCCCCAGGGCCTCTCCAGACAAAATGCTTGTAAAAATCATGAAACCGTTCATCCTTCCTCCTTGTCACCATGGGGCTATTATCCCTGGTATATAATGCATGCTTATCAGAGGGGACAATCTCTATTGCACTTTATTCATGGTGACGAATTATAGATTTGCCAGTGTAGGACTTTATATACTAACGCTTTCTATCTATCTATCTATATATGTTGAATCTACTCGTCACTTTTTACAAGATATGTAAGTAGTATTTATTATATACAAATATATATATATCT
Source organism: Macrobrachium rosenbergii (assembly GCF_040412425.1). NCBI lineage: Eukaryota > Metazoa > Arthropoda > Malacostraca > Decapoda > Palaemonidae > Macrobrachium > Macrobrachium rosenbergii. The sequence continues at coordinate 33,599,452 of NC_089776.1, read as the reverse complement.
ATATATATACAGTATGTATATATGTGTATATATATATATATATATATATATATATATATATATATATATATATATATATATATATAAATTCATGCCGAGATGCGATAGGCAAGGAGAAGCGCAAATGCACTTAATAATGACAGTTGTCGAATTGTATCGAGGAAATGTTTCACTCTATTACTACAAAAAAAGTTACAAACGCATCGTATATACTCTCACTACTGAGAGAGAGAGAGAGAGAGAGAGAGAGAGAGAGAGAGAGAGAGAGAGAGAGAGAGAGAGAGAGAGAGCGTCACATTTATGGAGAAAGCAACGAAACTGTGCATAATTAACTAATTGATTCATTCTTTCTCTCACGACAAATTTACAATACCCAATTTCACATGCCAGTGATCGCGAATGAAAATGAATTTGAATGAAAAAAAAAAAAAAAAAAAACTTCCATAGCAGTTATGACTGCCGGTGCTACACGCCGACCGGCCATTTTGTTCCCACAGCTATAATACTGCTAAGGGAATTTCGCCAAAAACACGCGCGCACACACACACACACACACACACACACACACACATGCACCCGCCAGTACACGGTCAATACACGGACGCACATCGGATAAGCAATTAATAATAAAAAAAGTCTCACATTCCGATCCATTTTTCAAATTTGTAAGGAAATCGTTTTGGAATATTAATTTTCCGATTAATCTGTCATCATGAAAGGAATTGTTGAACCGACGGCGTGGAAAAGATAGAAAAGTTTTCACGGATTACTGTAGTGAATGAGTCACCCGCAAGTTGGCGTTTTCATCTGCAGTTTCCAAAACGGAAACTGTTACCAACTAGAGAGACTGAAGAGATGCGCGACTGGCAATTGTGTATTATTATGCAATACACAGAAACTGTGACATAGAAGACGCAAGGTACAGGCTTCCTTCCAAACAGAGCACCATCATGAAATAGCACATGCTCGAGCTGCGGGGTACCACCACCAGCTACAACAATCGCTCCCAAACTCACCTTCTCTCGCACGTTTCACACAGCTGACACCCAGGTGCATAAAAGTAGTTGGGAAAGAGAAAACAAAACTACATGCAGTACAGGAGTACTAATCAATAACAGAAAGTAATACAGTTGAAGTTGTGTACGCATACCGGGGGGAAAAAGAGAGAAAAAGAGAGAGAGAGAGAGAGAGAGCGAGAGAGCTGTGATCCTTGCACGAATGCATGCCTGGTACCATAAATGAAGCACCGAGCTATGGGTTTAAACGGACACGCTGTCTGGCAAACAGGCAGCATGTTTGACTGGGGCGAAGGCTGCCATTGCCTGTCTATCTGCTGCGTCTAGCTACCACGCCGTCAGCCGCTGAGAGAAGTACGAATGGATTTATTCATACACAAGATGATCCAGCAACCCGATACTTCCCACCCTTTTCTTGCAAGTAACTTAAAAAAAAAAAGCAAGAAACGGACTCAGAGCCACAACTTGAGTCGATGAATACTACTGTAGAACGCTGATATTTGTTCAGTCGCAGAACCTTCAATTTTCCGTAAGTCAATTCTCTACTCATTGAACAGGCTACGAAACGGCAGGACATGTGGAAGTCTATGGAGAGAGAGAGAGAGAGAGAGAGAGAGAGAGAGAGAGAGAGAGAGAGAGAGAGAGAGAGTCCTCAAGCAAAGCGAAGTCACCGGGAGGGTTGGTATTCCTTGACGAAAGAGAATAGTTGGGCGGCCATACACTGCACATGGCGACATCCAACTACCTCTATACGAAGGCATGCAACCACTGCTGACTGCTCCTACTACCGCTCCTGTCCCCTCCATCCCAAACTCCCTCTCCCTCTCGCTCTCGCTCTCAGCGCTAGATATTCCACATACTACGAATCGGAACATGACGAAATCACCCTTAACTTGAAAAAATAAGAGGAAACTTTTATCAATGAACGTCGCTCATATCACCTGCTATTTTCTAGCAGCGTTTTCACACTACAGTACCTGAAGTGCTAAACCGAGCTCGGCAGACCTGAACCTCTGCGAAATTGCTTTTGCAATTTCTACCATTACTGGTGCAACCACTGCTTTCACCACAATTACCTTTTAACATTCTCCCTTCCTCGCAAAAACCAGACCCTTCCACACTCCCCACCCCCTCCCATACTCTACCACAAAGCACACAAACAGAAAGCACAAGCAGATGCAATTATCTTACACCATCGCAACACACACCGTAGAATGTTCACCGTCATTGTTGCCGTAGTCTGGTTACGGGAGTTTCCACGCTTCTCAGACACGCTGATGGATTCTGCATCTTCCGAGTCCATTTATGTAACCGAGGAGTTGACCTGGTGGTGGTGAGATTCTGAACGAAATTTGTCATCATCTCTGTCTATCTTTCACGTTACCGTTATCTGTTAAATGTAATTTATTATTTTCCAATGATATAGTGATTTTCTGTCTTTAATTTTATCCTGATGATAATGTTCTGAACCTCGAAATAATGCGAAATAAAATGGCATTCCTAGACCTACATCTAAGAGGTGGCTGCCTTATCATTGGTACTAGATACATATACCAGTAATTGTATGACTGTATGCGTACCCTGAAGATGACTTTGGAATAAAAGTTGAAAGTCTTGGTACCACCTCCCTTGTTTCACGTGACGACTTTTATATATACAGTATACATATATATACACATATATATATATAATATATATATATATATATATATATATATATATATATATATATATATATATATATATATATATATATATATATATATATATATATATATATATATAAATCACGTGGTTGTTTGCGATGTACATACATAAACCACACGCATGTGTGTGTGTGTGTGTGTGTGTGCCTAAGTCGGCGCAAGTAGACATCCGTTTGCACAAAGCCTCGAGTTTGATCCGAAGCCTCAATACAATGGAAGCAAGTTTCTTTCAATTGATTTTTGCATTGTCCAGTTTTCCCTTCCTCCCCACTCCCTACATAACTCCCTCTCTCTCCGCAATCCTTCCCTTCCACAATCATCGCCATCATCCTTTCTTCCGTTGTTGCTTTCCCCTTCTCCCAATTACCATACATAAACCATTTATTAATTCTCCCCTCACCATATATATATATAGCCTGTGTGTGTGTGTGTGTGTGTGTGTGTGTGTGTGTGTGTGTGTGTGTGTGTGTGTGTGTGTGTATCTGATGTCGGTACGTACGATGCGGTTCCCCTTTAAGAAGCCCTTCTGTCCCGACCTAAGATCGTTATTTTTCTCTATTCCTACGGGAAAATGAAGGATATTTTCCTTATAAAAGCATTCTGACACACAAGCGAGCCTTTATTAGGTACTTGAATATTCATGTATCCAGCAAAACGTCGACTTTTCCGCTTCACTGCGGTAAGGATGGGGTCGTGACACCCTCAAAGACAAAGAATAATAGATTTCCTTGACTGTAGCAAAGAATGTGACTACTCTTCCATCGCTGAAAATGTCCACCTCCGGTTTTGAGGGAAAAGGATAACACCTTGCCTTCACCGCGCCGAGGGATGACATCTCTCCTTCACTGCAAAAAGGATGAAAGTTTCTTCCTTTTTAGGATTAAGGATAACACTCCCCCTACAGAAGCGATAAAGTGCTCCCTTTATGACAAAGGCTAATGCGTTTCTCCCAAGGGTGCACTGTACATATCACCTTTACGGGTACTCCTCTGCAACAGATGAGGTCTGTGTCACCGTAGCATGTGACCACACCGCCTTCACTGTGACAATGATTTATATGGCCTTCACTGTTGCTACAGTGCTCGCTTCTTCCCTCTACGAGGAAAGCACGCTCTCCTCCTTCGCCGAAGCATGTGATCACTTCTCTCCTTTTCTCTGACAAAGGATCACGCTTCCCTCTCCCTGTGATCCTCCCCTGTGACAAGGGACGACTCCCCTCCGCAACAATGGGTAAAATCCTTCCATTGCAACGACCATCAATCTCACTTATGCACATAAAACTTTTGCGGTAAAGACATTAGTCAAATGAAGTTTTCTCTGGCGTCGCCATCCACGTTGTTACTCTCTCACTCTCACTTTCGTTCAGGTTGATTTGACCGTCTCCCTTGACTTTAGCCAGAGAAATTAAAACGGCCCTACGAGCAAGATATGGCAGGATATTCTTTTGCTAACAAACGAGAATAAATTTTGTGGTCAATTTGGAAACCAGGCTGTTTCCACGGAGCAAGAAGTGACTTAATTTTGTTCTTTGAACTTTCGTGAACAAGAACAACTGCTAGTACATACCGATAACTTCTATGGTATATGTTTTATGCTACCCTTTTCTATATTTTCTGACGCAAATTATCGGGGTGTGTGTGTGTGTGTGTGAGTGTACATGTGAGAGAAAGAGAACCTACTTGCATATAATTTCTAACTGGAAATATTGACCGCTAATACTGAGAGAGAGAGAGAGAGAGAGAGAGAGAGAGAGAGAGAGAGAGAGAGAGAGAGAGAGAGAGAGAGCATTCCACGCCGTTCCAGGCAAACCATTTCTAACGTGGGTATGGTTTCTAAGAAGTCGCTTCATGGCTCCGAATTCGGTTGGGGGCCAGAAGATCATTTTCGGGCTCACAACGGATTCTCGTGTTTAACACACACACACACACACACACAGAGAGACAGAGGTTTCGGTTATTGAATAGTAAATCATATGCGATGCCTATGGCAACTTGCCTCATCATCAAAGCCAGAAGAACAAGAAAAAATGAATGATGAGACGGGTGTCACTCGGAATATTTTTTGACAAGATGTATCCACACGATATCTTTTGAGACAGATAACTACTGTACTGTGAAGGAATGTTATCACTTACGATCCAGTTTCTCTAAAGGATACATGAATGGTATAATTTCAAAACCGACTCTTGCCCGTGGTCAGTGCCTAAATATTCATTTTTTTTTTTTTTTTTTTTACACGATGACGCATGTTTTCTCTGATACCCGATCCAAAACAGGTCTGAAATCTCAGAATAATTTTCTCAGAAATACATTCGAATATGCAGTTTTATTTTGTATGCAATCTACGAACATTATTACGGACCCACATAATGGCAGCCAACGTTTTTAGGACGAAATCCGTGAATGCCGTCGTTCCTGTTACAAAACTGGAACTGTTAGAAGATGGAAGAAAAAAATTGACTTTTTCTGAAATTACTTCGAAAACTGCTATATACGCGTGAAATCCTAGGGGTCCCACTAGTTACTATTATAATTTTTATCACAGTACCTGCTGCTGTCCAATTCTAAAAAAGAAACATATCTCTGATACCAACAGTTCCAAGTGTTGATTCCATGGCCGGAGAATAACACCCAATTACGGTTCAATACTGATCGATTTTAGGAGGCGTCATAACTCAGACAGGGTCATTAACACCGATTGACGTGTTTGTTTTATTATTATTATTATTATTATTATTATTATTATTATTATTATTATTATTATTATTCAGATGATGGTTTATTTAAAAAACCAAAAATTGGTAATGGAAGGAATATAAAACCAGTAATTAATTTTCGCAAGGACCGTAATTATCTTCAAAGTCCTCTAATAATCTCCAGTGATTAATATAGTTTTAAATTACCGTATGCCTTGAGTAATTAATTTCGTAACAATCTGGAAAGTCATTATACACACACACACACATATATATATACGTGTATGCATGTGTTACACGCACAGAGAGAGAGAGAGAGAGAGAGAGAGAGAGAGAGAGAGAGAGAGAGAGAGAGAGAGAGAGAGAGAGAGAGATAATATTTTCGGTAAAATTTTTAAGGTATTGACAAATTATTTTCCTAAAACTTTTCAAGATGAATATACGAGTACACTTGCGCGTGCACACACACACACACACACAAACACGTTTACCACTGGCTCTTTTCACGAAGTTCCTAGGGTTAAACTCAAGCTGACCCCCACTTTTTTTCCTTTTAGTACACTGTACCTGATTTAAGCTGAATAACTACTGCTGGAATAAAATGTGAAATCTAGAGCTCCTTCACAAATATGCTATATGTCCATAAAGGGTCTCTTTACGATGACAAATTCTCACTGACGCTGAGTGGTTATGTCATAAAGGATTGACTCGAATGTGAAGCACGTACTAACAACATGGACTGTATTATTAACATCAAGAGGAACATCAATAACTTTACAGGTGAAAGGATACATTTATCATATATATATATAATGTATAATGTATACAGGTGCATTTGTTGGCACTGACAAATCTCACAACATTTTTGTACTAATTTCCAAGAGAGAGAGAGAGAGAGAGAGAGAGAGAGAGAGAGAGAGAGAGAGATATCAATTACCTTTCGGCGAGAGGATATTACATCAGACAAATAACCGACAAAGATCACAAACGTGCTAAGTTGGGGTTAGAAACAAGCACCTACCATGCCAAATCAACGAAATTACTTTTCCTTAAAAATCATTACAAAAAGTACTTATGAAATCTAATCGAGTATACTCGCAAGGTGACGACTTTCTGATTAACTTGCAATCTGAAACGTAGAAGCCATCTGACTGACAGTGCCGTGGGTTCTCCCCTGGCTAGCTCTATAAACGAGTTCGACGGCGGGTGAAGAGATACCTTAATAGATTATCCACTTGTTTTCTGTTTATTACCTTTTTTGGAAGGAGGAAAAGTTAAGTATACCTTAGTTTAACCAGACCACTGAGCTGATTAACAGCTCTTCCAGGGCTGGCCCGAAGGATTAGATTTATTTTACGTGGCTAAGAGCCAATTGGTTACCTAGCAACGGGACCTACAGCTTATTGTGAATCCGAACCACATTATACCGAGAAATGAATTTCTATCACCAGAAATAAATTCCTCTAATTCTTCATTAGCCGGTCGGAGTTTAGGAGGAGAAGTATTATTTCAAAGGTCCTTGATGGTGACACCTGTGAAACTCATACTTTCACTATTAGTGACTTACTACGCAAGAAAACGAATGTATCTTCAGATGCTTCATAAAATTAATATGAAACGTTTACAAAAAAAGTGAACTTCCTAAAGATAAAAGAATAACTCCAGCGTGTTTAATTGTCCTTCGAAATATAACTTACTCAGAAACGCTTCCCATGGTTGGCTTTTTTATCATCTTTATACACACAAAGTCAACACATTTAAATGTTTTCAACAAAAATAAGCTTAACAAAAATACGTTCACTGCCGCTGCAGGACACATTATTCAGAAGCTTTGCCTTGGAACAAAAATATAAGTAGTTTTCACCGCATATCAACTTTCAACAGGAAAGGCGTAGAGTACTCACTGGCCCTACCATGCCTTTCCTCTAAGGGAAACTGCCTTCAAACACTGAAACAGACAGGTGCCTGTGCCTGAAAAAAATAAAAACAAAAAAAATAAGGCTTCACTATCCTCACCTCCGCTCAAGTAGCCTTAATCCTGATGAAAAGAAGCATCCAACGGCTGCGAAAAAGTACATTCGCTATGTCTACAACAAGACACAAGAAGAAGAAGAAGAGTGGAAATACTACGTCTACATCTACTACCGGTTTCTACTGCATTGTCTACTGAGATACATTTATAACATGTTTCTACTGTACTCACATCTACTTATATATAAATCTACTTCTTTCTACTAATACGAGGGAGAAATATGTGAAGTCGTCATCACCTCCCTCGTGGAGTACATAGAAGAGAATAAATTATGCCAATGCTGTTTTCCTATTCGTCGCTTCAAAAAAAATAACGATGTGGATCCGATGGTAAGTCTCTCTCTCTCTCTCTCTCTCTCTCGTATTCGGATCTAATTCTCTCTCAAATCCAGATCTAATCCTCTCTCGCATCCGGACAGGATTGCTAATAAATTGAATTACATAAATACACCCTTATTCATAAAGTTAAAACAGATTTATCAATGTATAACTTTTAAATGTTATCGCAGTCTCCTAGGACTGTCTTCCACGAACATCCTTTACACATACTTTGTATTAAAGGATAATGGAGAAGGATTCTTGAAGTCTAATACAACAAGTTACGATCACATAACCGAGAGAGAACGTGAGGTCTTGCTATCGGAGGCACATCTAACAGGGTATATGGAAACCAGCTAAATATACCTACGCATACATAAAAGTGGACTTGAAAACCGTCGTGTATGTATGCGCTCAGCTGTGCATTTCAGAAGCACACATACATACTTGGGTCGAGTTATGCAACACGAAAAATGGCATAGTGGAAAAAAAAAAAAAATATGCAGTCTATGTTCAAACTAATCCGAATGATCGACAAGAAAGTGCTCAAGTTTCTTGATTAAAAAAAAAAAAGGGGGGGCTGGGTGCGAAAGAGGGAATAGATAAACAAATTCCTTTTTCTTGGGTGAGGAAGAACAGAAAATAATAATAATAAAAAACAATAAAGAAAAATAAATGTTAAAATTCGATTTTTCAAATACATGCACGGCCTAGGTGTATACTGCTAATGATCTCGAGGTGTGCACAAAACAGTAATGTCCGTAAACACGAAAACAAATATGGATGTGCTGTACAAACACTGCGTGTATGTGCGTGATGTGCAGGTTTGTGTATAGCCTACGCGCACAAAAATGGCCGCAAAATTGTTTTTTGTGCGCAAAATTCTGTACGTGTATGCGTGCAGAGACAAGACTTACAGTATGCTGGATCGTAAATGCACCAATGTAAGTCTCTCTTGTATGTGTACACGCAAAATAAGACATAAACAGTGAGTGAATAAAGTAGATATGTAAGAGTAACTGAAAAAGACGGGAGAAAATAATAAAACTGAAAACCTAAAGGAAAGAATGACACTCGTGAAAGAGAGAAAAAAAAAACGTAAGCCAAAGATAAACGTGATTAAAAACAAGGAAAAAAAAAGGAGCAATATAAATTTACGACACACATGACACAATGGACAGAAAAAAAAAAAAAAAGATCTCGAGAGGTCGGCGGGGAGGGAGACCCAATCAGTTTCTAAGTGCCCAAAAGAGGCCTGCTAAAATCACAGTAATCAATACCTTACCAGTACAAAATGTGCTGAAAAGCGTAAAATTACATAAATTATAAAAGCATCTCGCAAACTACATTTTACTAGACAAAAGGTCGAGCAGAATCATATAACGGGGGCAAACTATGGCTAACTATATTTACACGTACGCATCTGTGCATAGATATAGATATAAATATAAATATAAATATAAATATATATATATATATATATATATATATATATATATATATATATATATATATATATATATATATATATATATGTATGTATGTATGTATGTATGTATAACTGAATCACGAAAATATAGAACGTGATGAATGTATAAATAAAGACAAAATCCATTGAAGGAAACAGAAACACAAGAGGACTCCAGTGTTTCTCTCTCCTTCGTGGATTTTGTCTTTATTTATATATATATATATATATATATATATATATATATATATATATATATATATATATATATATATATAATATATATATATATATATATATATATATATATATATATATATATATATATATATATATATAATATATATATACACATACATACCATACGTACATACATACATATATGTGTATATTATACATATAATCTGCACAACTACAAATGCGTACGCATGATATAGCAATAAATGGCGCTATGATAATCCTCCATGCCCACTCTATGTAGAAAATACAAATAAACGAAAAAAAAACGTAATAATAAACCAACATAAAGAAACGAGCAAATCGTGGGGGTGGGGGTGGGTGGGGGGTAGGGAGGAGGCGATAATAAAGAGTGGTGAACGACTGAGAGATATATCTGTTAGTTGTTGACAATTTGAAAATCAAAACGCACCGACGTCTCGAAGTGGGAGGGGGTACAGTGGGAGGGGGAGAATTGGTTGTGTCACGTCGGGGGCACTTGGTTCTCGGTTGGTCCTCCTCTCCCTCCGTCTCCAACTTCAGTGGGCCCCTGCGCCAAGGAATAGGGAAGAAAAGAGAAGAGAGAAAAAACACATTAACAAAGCGACAACGACTGGCAGCGGTTAACAACATTCCTGGAAAAGAGATAAGCACAAATGTATTAGAAAGGGCTGACACAGAGATCGATAGGTGGCCCGCAGATACATGGATTTACAAAAATGGATCGACACAGGCGGACGGACAGAGAAAGAGTGAGAATGATTGTGTGGGAGAGAGAACTGTACTCCAGTTTCTCATCTAAACAAGACAGATTTGACATTCGTATACTACTTTGTATTTTTACATATATTATACCGTATACCCAACACTTGACGGAAAGCCAACATACAACAAATATTACCACAACTGTTACAGTGATTTCTCAAATGCTAAAAAACAAAGAGACGTTGGACCTGGATTTGTCCTGAGGATTTGGGCACGCTGGCACGATCGATTGCATGAAGAGCGAGCGACATCCTTTACAATCGGAGAAATCCCAAGAGGGGGACAATGTACCCTTAATGAAGCACACAAAACAATTTAATGGTGGCTACGCCAATGAAAAGCACTACAATTTCTAATCATATACTCACCTTCTTTTTCTTTTGGATCATATAACCACCATGGCAGGTAAGAGCTGCGCATGTGTCAGATAGATAGACTATAGGATTTAGGCCACAGGCCAATCGCTGGGGCCTATGAGGTCATTCTGCGCTGAAACGGAAACTGACAGTAAGAAGGTTTGGAAGGTGTAACGGGAGGAAAACCTCGCAGTTGCACTATGAAACAATTGTTAGGAGAGGGTGGAAAGTCAGATGGAAGAAAGAGAATATGAACGGAGGTACAGTAAAAGGAATGAAAAAGGTTGCAGCTAGGGGCCGAAAGGACGCTGCAAAGACCCTTAAGCAATGCTTACAGTACACCATTTGAGGTGCACCGACGGCATTAACCCCTTACGCCGGGTTCGCGCATGTGTTAGCATACATGACTGAGTGTGCGTTTGCAAGCGACTGAAATTTTCTCCATTACTCGCAGAATATGCCCCCTGCATGCAATATGCGTGCGTGACTGCATTCATATGCACGAAGCCCAGAAGGTTAAGCTTCTAATATCCGGTTCAATACTTCTTCTCACATTCTTGAAGACACTGAAGAGGTTAAGTAAGACGTTAGAAGCGATGACTTTCACCATAAAATCATCGGAAGGAATCAGCGTTTAATTCCGTTGCCTATCATCCTCACGCGAACTACTCGGAGTTGAAATCGACTCGACCACATAAACTGTAGTACTTCAGATGTCCACAGGTGTCCATACATATGCGACAGTCGGTCGTGCGTGTGTTTGTGTGTAACAACAAATACGAAGCTGGGAAAGTCGGGCTTCCTGCGCTCTGTTATCGTTTCCTCTCGCAAATGCCTTGACCTGGGTTCGATTTCTTTGGAGGATGGCTTTTGTCGTGATTCCAAGGGAACATGGGTTTTAATTACCACTATTAATATACTATATATATATATATATATATATATATATATATATATATATATATATATATATATATATATATATATATATTTATTACTATATTTATATATTCCTTCCACACACCTGGATGCTCACACACAGTACAAGAACAAAGATAATAAAAATAGTTTATTATGCAAATAGTCTTCAACATCAACAAATATACAGTGTACAAATGACAACTGAAAATGGGGTTCGCAAATTGCGGCGCATCACTGCGTTGCTTTAAGTGAGCATTTGCAAAATTTATGAACACCTAAACAGATACACCAACCACAAGCACAAGTGCCACACATAAACAAACCCGAGCACATATATGGTATTATGTATCAATTCCAAAACAACCTGACAAAAACTAGTCTACTGATACAGTCTACTCCTATTACTACTACAACTACAACTAACACCCTACTACAACTGCTTAATTCTAAGCCTGCTGCTACGGTTACTGACAACTGCAACCGGCGCAAAGTAGCAGCGAGCGCCGAATATGCAGTACCACAAATCAACCGAACGAGAGGGGCAGAACACCGGCGGTGCCCACCTCACAACCTTGATATGTGATCGTATCACGTCGTCGGGTCCTGGCGAGCGGCTAAAAAACTGGCCACGCACTGGGTGTGACTGTTTTGGGACCGCCGAGTGCTTCTACAGGAGGTTCTCAGGGGATATGTCAAGTTGATGTCATTCCACTGGGGAGTGCTTGGAAAGGAGGTTGTTGAGAGAGAGAGAGAGAGAGAGAGAGAGAGAGAGAGAGAGAGAGAGAGAGAGAGAGAGAGAGAGAGAGAATATCTGTTAGTTATAAACCGGTTGAATGAGGTTTATTTCGCGAGGTCGTTCCGTTTCTATGGTAAACATTTCACGGAGTACTGATCACCCGTGTCTTGTTTCTCTCTCTCTCTCTCTTCTCTCTCTCTCTCTCTCTCTCTCTATATATATATATATATATATATATATATATATATATATATATATATATATATATATATATATATATATACACCAACCCCAACTGCGATCCACAACTGCTGACTAATAGCTAGGCAAGTAATTCAGTGCTTAGTTCAACAGAGTCACGCTGGATTTTAAGAAACGGGACTATAATAATTATCCCTCTCGTCTAGTATGGGAACAGAACGCTGGTCATTCAGTTTGTGAGAGAGAGAGAGAGAGAGAGAGAGAGAGAGAGAGAGAGAGAGAGAGAGAGAAATTTATTTCCATCAAAAAATTGGTATGTATACATCACAGCATCAAGAAGGAACGAAAAAATATCCCCTACAATACCGAGTGGGGACAGTCTGACGATCACAAGGGCATAAAAAAAGAAGCCTTTTCAAAGTGAAGCTCTACATTTTTTTATTTTTTATTTTTTTGATGACGACGAAGTCAATCGCCGTCTCCATGATGATGATGATGATGAAACGATGATGGTGATGTTCTTCGTCGATGGAAAAACAACTATAATGATAAAATAATACTGACAACAACTGTTGCTTTTAGTACAAGATTAAATTTTTAACACAACAAAATTGACCGTTTGATTTATGGTTACTAAAACTGGCGTCACAACACATAGGTTATTGGCGCTGACAACAACAACAACAACAACAACAACAACAACAATAATAATAATAATAAAAGTTGTTGTAGTTAATATAAAAATAATAATGAACAATTGCGAGAAATAACTTCCCCAGGGCTTCAACAGGAGAACGACCTCGTATTCCTGGTCGGTTATACAATTATGGTTAATATGTTCAATAAGAAAATGAATTCCATATTTTTCGAATTTGAAGAACCACCGGTTTGGCTGTTTACTATTCACAATTTTTATCTCTCTCTCTCTCTTTCTCTCGTTTTATCCGGGGTGAGGGGGTGTTAAAAACCGTGACAGCGGAACCCCTTTCGGTATTTATAAAGCAAAACTTTCATGATAGCGCACATAACTGAAGGATTGTTCCCTTGATCTATGATACGTCTCCTATGTATGCTCGCAGTACAAGCCACAAACAACACACACACAGAGAGAGAGAGAGAGAGAGAGAGAGAGAGAGAGAGAGAGAGAGAGAGAGAGAGAGAGAAAGGTTAGGGGCTTGCAATCACAATCTAACTGTCTTTTACCAAGAGCAGCGTCTGCTTTGAATATCTGGAATAAAAAATGACGGGGCAAAATTTAATGACGCGGAGGAGCAAATTCCTTCACTCTTAATCTTCTCCATCTTCCTAAATGGGCTGAACTTTTTGTAGAGCAGAAACAATGGGAATATTTCGGCTGCAATGCATCGGAGGGTGCCGAGCGAACTCGCATTTGGACAAGGCAGCGACTTCCTGACACCTGCTCACTCCATCCCCGCGGGGGACCACCCTAAGTAAATAGCAACATAGAAGACAGTTATAAAGACAATACTTTTTCTTCTTCTCCTCGCGCTGTAATAGCGAGCCATTTGAAAGACGGGCATCGGCAATCATGACCTGTTGTTTTGGGACGTTCGGTGATGATTGGCAGAGAAAGAGAGAAAGGGCAGGTTATTCGGTATGGTATTTTGAGAAGAGGAGATTCTGCTACAGGGGGAAGGGGTGGGGGACCATTTAAATTGTCTTGCTCTCTCTCTCTCTCTCTGTCTCTGTCTCAGGAGTCTGTATAAATGTGAATGATTGCCCTTACCCTCCGCCCTTGATAATCACGTCAGGTAAACATGAATCTTTATCCTTTCTCGGAAAATTTTTAAAATCTATCTCTCCATGAAAATGCACGATAATTGGCTACGCCCCCTTTACATCATGCTACCTCGACCATATAGCTTCTCTATCACCTACCACCTCGAAACGTCAGTTGTAACTTGATGGTTCTCCAACAATGATACCTTTGCTACTATACAAGTCATAAAAGCTCACTTTGTTTTATTTATTTATTTATTTACAGAGAGAGAGAGAGAGAGAGAGAGAGAGAGAGAGAGAGAGAGAGAAAAGCATACCGCTAACAAAACCTCCTTAGAACCTTGGGGTTTCGATACCTTCCATTTCGGTACATGTGCTCATGTTGTAAAACCTGTATGGACAGTGCGACCGAACGGCAATAACCACCGCCCTCCACCTCCCACCCCACCTCCCGGGAGTCCACTATACAACTCTGGTCCTTGTTCCACTCTCTCTCCTATCATCTCTTCATGTCTAGTCCCTTTGCCTTCCTATACATCTCTCTCTCTCCTGTATATATATATATATATATGTGTATATATATATATATATATATATATATATATATGTGTGTGTACACAAACTAAATTCGACAGGAATGTGTACTGAAAAGCCGATATCTCTAGATAGACAATGGTCAAATAGGACAGCTAAACGTTATCTAAACCAAAGGCCCAGGTTCGAATCCTGGCCAAGGAGATGCACTTATTAATTATAATTCCCCTCGGGTGTAAGTTATTCCCAAAGGTATAGAGAATTGATACTGATATTGTTTATATATATATATATATATATATATATATATATATATATATATATATATATATATATATTATATACAGATAGATAGATAGATGGATAGATATGTACACACACATATACAGTATATGTATATATATATGTGTGTGTGTGTGTGTGTGTGTGTGTGTGTGGTGGGTTTTTTTAATATTAAGCTGTTTCCACTAACAGGGTGACTGGAGGAAAAACAATTTCAAACCTTTTCACTAATTCATGCAGATTCTCGTCATCATCCCATATCATCATTTATCACCTTTAAGCATACACAAGTCACTATCCATTCTTGACTCCCTCTTTTATCTGAAAACTTTGCATATTCTTCTAATTTCCTTTCTCTGACTTCTCAATTAACTCTATTCATTCAGTTACGAAACGGGTCATGGACACATGACACACTCCGTCTCGCCCCACTTTTATGTCAAACCACACACTCTTCAGACTACGTTTTACAGCATGCTCACCTTCTGTGCCAAACATTCTAACCCCCTCCACGTTGCCTGTCTATCAGTTTCTTCATTAATCTATTTTTGGCCCAAGTAGGCCACATACAGTTTTTCCATTTTTATAAAAACCTCAAACATAACCATTTCATATCAAACACTTGAGACACCCTGTTGCTTGTCTAAACTTGAACCGATCCTCCCCTATCAATCCTTCCCTCCTATGTTCAGTTAAATCAGGCTCCTACAATTGTTACAGTCGCATCTACGTCCTTTACTTTTATCACAATAAAACAGTTATTGTTAATTAAAATTCCACAATTATATCAATAAATTGTATTACTGACAAAAAGTTGATAACTTAAGTTTCCACTTTTATCAATAATACATTATATTTATATAATTCTGGAATTTTAATGAGCAACAATTTAATCACATCGTGAATTATTTCTAGCAAAACAGTTATTCCTCTTAACCAATCCTTCAATACTGTTCCCTTATCCAAACATTACATGCTGACCCTGATAATCCACTTAATCATATTAACATCCTGGTGTCATTTTTATTTCACATTTCACAAAACTTCAAAATACTCGCTCCACTGACTCAGGACAACATACCTTTCAGACAATATCACACCTCTTGTTCTGAGACCCATTGCTTCACAAAACCTGTCTCTGCATTTTTTTTACAGTAAAACATCTTATCACCCTTAAAGTTCTTGACCACCAACCCTCTTGATTTTATTGCGCACATTCTTTTTCTCCTCACCTTTTCCTTGACTACCCCATCCACACCTATACATGATTTCTTCTGTCAATCAACTTCTAAAATAATCGCTGTTTCTTCGAACTTCTCATCCTTCTTCCATAGCCCTATGTTCTTATTCACTTCTATACCTTTACCAACAAACACTCCCAACTGACCCCATCATCTATTTTTTCCGCCTCCAGGTCTCTGTCCTTATTCCATATATCATTCATTTTCTCCTAATCTTCTCTTCTAACTTCCTTACTATCAAAATAACTCAAAAACAATCAGTCAGTTTCCATCAACATTAACATCCCTTCCACTCCGACTTAAACTTGACTTATGCTTCAACCAAATAATGATCGGCTATACCTCCAGCCACTCCTCACAATTACATCATCAATTTGCTTTCATCTATTCTGTAATAATATATAATCTAAGAAATTATATTCCTCACCATTTCCTGCTTCCAAATTATACTTATGAATATTTGAATATATATGAATATATATATATATATATATATATATATATATATATATATATATATATATATATATATATATATATATATATATATATACATACATACACCTATATATATACATTATATATATATATGTATGTATACGTAATGAGACCTACAAATGTGTATCATTCCATAACAGAAGCAATTGTAATTCATACTCGTAGGAAATATGGTTAAAATCCTATGTTGCAAAGTAAACAGAATATACGAAATGCTGTTGAATTAGATTTGGACTGTGTGTGTGCATGCTTGAAAACAAGAGGAATAGAAAAACAATTACCATCCATAATTTTTTGAAATCTGTATAATTTACTAAACTTTAAATCAAGTGTCTGTATGTGAGAGAGAGAGAGAGAGAGAGAGAGAGAGAGAGAGAGAGAGAGAGAGAGAGAGAGAGAGAGAGATATGCAACGAATAAAACATAATCACCCACTCACAGGACGCCCCTTTTCTCAACGAATCAACGACTCACCCACCCAAAAAAAAAAAAATCAACAAATAAACAAAAGCCAGATAAAAAATGGGTATACAGGTGAGGACGGCTAGCCAGGAGTAGCAGCAGCAGAAGAAAAGAAAGAAAAGAAGAAGTAGAGGAGAAAGGGAACGGAGTCCAAGAGAGACAGACACACGCGCGCGCACACACACACATACACATACACACACACACCGGATTTTACTCTCCGGGAGATAATCCCTTACGTAATGCCCTGCGACGTCACAGGCACCGAGTATCATCATCCAAGTTTGTGGAGAGAGAGAGAGAGAGAGAGAGAGAGAGAGAGAGAGAGAGAGAGAGAGAGAGAGAGAATTTTACACAAACGGACTCTATACGACCCCTCGATCTGTTTTGTCTGATAGACATAAGTTGGGAATCGTCTCTTCCCGTCTCTCTCTCTCTCTCTCTCTCTCTCTCTCTCTCTCTCTCTCTCTCACACACACACACACACACACACACACAGAGAGAGAGAGAGAGAGAGAGAGAGAGAGAGAGAGAGAGAGAGAGAGAGAACGTTCACTACAATTCATTCATTTGTTCATTTCACTAATCTGTTGTTTTTTTTCGGTTGTTGCCTGCTTGATATGTCTGTAAGGACACAGCGCTGCTGTGAGCTGGAGAGCACCAACTCATTTATCTAGTTATTATACGATCCTCTCATTCAATCTCTTCGTCATTTAGTCATTTGCTTCATGGTTATACCTCTGGATTCGATCTAGACAATCTTTTACAAATCCATCCTTTATCATCATCTTCCTGTTGTTGTGTCGAGATGACATAAACAATCGTTAATACCAACAATATAAATACGACGATTCTTAACCGTCAACTGAAGTTGCTAAGGATGTCGAAAGATGACGTGTAACTCCCGTAGACTGTTACCCTGAGGCTCCCCCATCATGGCATGTACAAAAGCGGCGGAAATTCACGATATAAAATTGACGAGATGAACAATTTCACGTCATGCAAGTTCATTAAAAGGTGAGATAATTTCACCATAAAAACAAACTTACCCCGATTTTAATACCAATACAGGTTTGATTTCCGTAATTGACCACTTTTTCTTCATTTTTTTTAACTTGTTACGAATTTTAGAACATATATATATAATCAAAAACATACAGCCAGGCACACAAGAATATTTCTCCACGAGTGTAATTTTAAAAGGCTATTTTTAGGTAGCCCATTTTCAATCTGTATATTTTTTAGGAATAAAACTTAAAAATATATCACTAAAATTTGCCCAACACTACTAGCTATTCACTAAAACGTTTTATTTTCTTTCTTCATTAAATATTTTATAACATAATTTACTTGAAAATCTTGCTCCAACCTCGCCCATACTTCCTACCAACACAGGCCAATGGCAGCATCTACGTGCCTCTTAATAAAATATCAAAATAAAAGCACTGTAATAAATTAAAAGCAAAATCCTATTAGAAAGACTAAAGGGTCGCGTTATAACCATTTACTCCATGCAATAATAATTCAAGAAGCTAAGCAAAATGATTGCACTTTTGTAAGAAGAGATTATTTATTGAGCGCTTGTAATACTATGCAACACAATTTTCATGGGCGTTCAACTACCGGAGAGTTTTACATGCTATTAGTGACCACACGTGTGCAAAACGTCAGAAAGTGAATGTAGAATGAGAATGTAAGAGTGTCATGCTACCCATAAAGCCTCCTAAACGGAGAGAGAGAGAGAGAGAGAGAGAGAGAGAGAGAGAGAGAGAGAGAGAGAGAGAGAGAGAGAGAGAGAGAGATAATTACGGTACATCAAAATAGTAATGATAAACGAAAAGGTTAATTTCCTCAGAAACTCTCTCTCTCATTTCTTTCATTCAGTTCCTTTCCACCGACCTATCAGACAAGGGCCGCTCATCACCACAAACCATTGCAACCAAGCAGTGTCCAAGCCACCTCCTTTCCCGGGTCCTGCCTGACTTGAAAGCAACCAAGCCAACCAAGCAACCGACCAACCAACCCCTTCAGGAAACATGATCAGGCCTGAGACCCTCTTCTTCGACTTTTTCTCCTCCGAAAAGGTCTTGACGGGTCCTTTCATTAATTACCATGCAGGTGACTTTGACGTTTGGTTTTAACAGCAATCAACTTGTTCGGCTACCTTCAGTCATCATCAGAGATGATGATGTTGATGAGTGACGCTAATGCTGTCTCCGGGACGACGACGACGATGATGATGATGATGATGATGATGACGGTTGGTGATGTGATGAATTTCTGGGGTGGATATAAAGATGTTAAGGCCGTTTTTGTGATGATGGCGGTAGAGTGATGAATCTCTTAGAAGATGATGTCGGTGGCATCTTAGGTACGAAGATGCTAAGAATGATGACTCCCTGGGAGTCATCACTCGTTTCTTAGGGATGATGAGGCACCAGTGATTATTTTCAGGGTTAGAGTTCCTGAATTTTTGGTACTGAGGCAAGCTGATGTTTTCTGAATGATTAATTTCAGGGTTCGAGTTTCTGAATTTCTAGTAGTGAGGCAAGCTGGTGTTTTCTGAAATATTAATTTCAGGGTTCGAGTTCCTGACTTTCTAGTACTGAGGCAAGTTGATGTTTTCTGAATAATTAATTTCAAGGTTAGAGTTCCTGAATTTCTGGTACTGAGGCAAGCTGATGTTTTCTGAAATATTAATTTCAGGGTTCGAGTTCCTGACTTTCTAGTACTGAGGCAAGCTGATGTTTTCTGAATAATTAATTTCAGGGTTGGAGTTCCTGAATTTCTGGTACTGAGGCAAGCTGATGTTTTCTGAATAATTAATTTCAAGGTTAGATTTCCTGAATTTCTGGTACAGAGGCAAGCTGATGTTTTCTGAATGATTAACTTCAGGGTTCGAGTTCCTGACTTTCTAGTACTGAGACAAGCTGATGTTTTCTGAATAATTAATTTCAGGTCCGAGTTTCTGAATTTCTAGTAGTGAGACAAGCTGATGTTTTCTGAATAATTAATTCCAAGGTCAGAGTTCCTGAATTTCTGGTACTGAGGCAAGCTGATGTTTTCTGAATGATTAATTTCAGGGTTGGAGTTCCTGAATTTCTGGTACTGAGGCAAGCTGATGTTTTCTGAATGATTAATTTCAAGGTTAGAGTTCCTGAATTTCTGGTACTGAGGCAAGCTGATGTTTTCTGAATGATTAATTTCAGGGTTCGAGTTCCTGACTTTCTAGTACTGAGGCAAGCTGATGTTTTCTGAATAATTAATTTCAGGGTCCGAGTTTCTGAATTTCTAGTAGTGAGACAAGCTGATGTTTTCTGAATAATTAATTCCAAGGTCAGAGTTCCTGAATTTCTGGTACTGAGGCAAGCTGATGTTTTCAGAAATATTAATTTCAGGGTTCGAGTTCCTGAATTTCTGGTACTGAGGCAAGCTGATGTTTTCTGAATAATTAATTTCAAGGTTAGAGTTCCTGAATTTCTGGTACTGAGGCAAGCTGATGTTTTCTGAATGATTAATTTCAGGGTTCGAGTTCCTGACTTTCTAGTACTGAGGCAAGTTGATGTTTTCTAAGTGATTAATTTCAGTGTTTCAGTGTTGGAGTTCCTGAATTTCTGGTACTGAGGCAAGCTGATGTCTGAATAATTAATTTCAGTGTTGGAGTTCCTGAATTTCTGGTACTGAGGCAAGCTGATGTTTTCTGAATGATTAATTTCAGGGTTGTAGTTCTTGAATTTCTGGTACTGAGGCAAGCTGATGTTTTCTGAATGATTAATTTCAGGGTTCGAGTTCCTGACTTTCTAGTACTGAGGCAAGCTGATGTTTTCTAAGTGATTAATTTCAGTGTTGGAGTTCCTGAATTTCCGGTACTGAGGCAAGCTGATGTCTGAATAATTAATTTCAGTGTTGGAGTTCCTGAATTTCTGGTACTGAGGCCAGCTGATGTTTTCTGAATGATTAATTTCAGGGTTGTAGTTCTTGAATTTCTGGTACTGAGGCAAGCTGATGTTTTCTGAATGATTAATTTCAGGGTTCGAGTTCCTGACTTTCTAGTACTGAGGCAAGCTGATGTTTTCTAAGTGATTAATTTCAGTGTTGGAGTTCCTGAATTTCTGGTACTGAGGCAAGCTGATGTCTGAATAATTAATTTCAGTGTTGGAGTTCCTGAATTTCTGGTACTGAGGCAAGCTGGTGTTTTCTGAATGATTAATTTCAGGGTTCGAGTTCCTGACTTTCTGGTACTGAGGCAAGCTGATGTTTTCTAAGTGATTAATTTCAGTGTTGGAGTTCCTGAATTTCTGGTACTGAGGCAAGCTGATGTCTGAATAATTAATTTCAGTGTTGGAGTTCCTGAATTTCTGGTACTGAGGCAAGCTGATGTCTGAATAATTAATTTCAGTGTTGGAGCTCCTGAACTTCTGGTACTGAGGCAAGCTGGTGTTTTCTGAATGATTAATTTCAGGGTAAGAGTTCCTGAATTTCTGGTACTGAGGCAGGCTGATGTTTTCTGAACGATTATTCCTGGGTAATTATAATGCCGTTATCGTCCTTTTCAGTATAAAGACATTGGAATGGTGATGGATCTGAGTGGGAAATGCTGATACTGTTGGCTGGAGTGATGAATCTCTTGGATGATGAAGATGCTGTGTCCAGATGAACAATGATTAGGAATGGAAGATCATTTTCTAATGGGGTTTGTGTGTCTCTTTTTTGTAAGTTTGATTTATGCGATTTTATATAATATGTCAAAGCATAATTGCGACGCACTTACTGATTAGCTCTATTAGTGTCCTAGAGTATAATTAAAAGTTCACCGAGAAATTTACATAAGAACTGAGTAAAAAAAATCTAGGGTAAAAAGGAATAAGAAAGCGGACACATCATAATCATAAAAAAAAAACATCCTTTTCATCTGAAAGTATATTCGCTTAATATTACCAGCAGAGATTTTAACCCCGACATCAACTGTTAAACAGTTATGCATGGCATATTTTACTGCATAACTGAAAAGAGGTGAATTTTACGAAAAATCTTTAAATTTATATGACAGTAAACATACGTACTGAAAACGTTCATTTACTTTCAAAACAACTGCTGACCGAAACCCACCTGAAAAGGGAATGATCCAACCCTACCTGGATCCTCAGAGTACAGTTGCGTGTACGTGTGTCTACGAGAGAGAGAGAGAGAGAGAGAGAGAGAGAGAGAGAGAGAGAGAGAGAGAGAGAGAGGCCGTTAATAAGCATATGGAAGTTACGATACAGAATGCCTGGAAGTGACCGAATTAGAACCGAAGGCTCAATGGCCCCTGTGGCTGCAACCACAGGTTCTTGTCTCCTCCCAACTGGATGGGTATCTGACCCCCTTCCCTTTTACGGCACCAAAAAGAATGAAAAGACGATAAAAAATGCAATACACTTCTCGAAACCGTCCTCTTCGGTCCTCCCTACTGCACTCCCATTCAATGGCAACTATTTGCCTATTATCTCCTTATTATCGCCCTTCACGGCCATTCTTCCCATACAATTTCACCCGCTGCATTCCGACGTTGTTCAGCACTCCTTCTCTTGAGGGCTGTATCGCTGAACTTGTTAGCAATCAAGGCCCGGGACATGAAGGGGTTTGGATTTCCTGTCCTAATTTATTAGCAATTTTTTTTTTTCGATTCGTCGATAACAAGCAATTTTTTTTTTTCGATCCGTGGGTAATAAGCAATGCGATGAACTTTCCGTTCATCACATTGGTAGGACAAACAAATTTAGTGCACTTTAATTTGGCATGTATATACAATCTCATTACAAATTTAGTGCACTATAATTTGGCATGTATATACAATCTCATATACAATCTCATTTGCAATATCATCCCCATTCCATGAGAAGTCAAGAAATTCACTGGAAAGAAATTGGGTTTATAAACAGTCCCCTTTGGAATATTATCCCAATGCTATGCAACACCAAGCAAAATTATTGAAATTCAATTGCATACAATCTCTAGATACATTACCCTAACACTATGAATTTCAAGAAAATATATTCAAACATAAATTAAGTCAATTATGGAAAACATGGGTGAATAACTAGACATACAAATAAGGAATACCATTCAAACGCAAAATACAGAATTATAGCAAAGTCCTAGGCTCTGGAACCACGATGCAATTAAAAGAACTAAGGCATTCAAGAGAACGGATCCTTTCATGCTCTTAAGAGGACCTACGTGATACTGCTCAATTATGAACATATTGCGCAGAGAATGATGAAATTATGAAGAGAAATAATATATTTCCTTAATGAGATGAATAAAGATATAATTATTTTTTTTGATGGAGATGCAAATCACGATAACGTGTTTGTTTTTCACATGCTTAAAATAAGGCCTAAGTAGATTGGGTCTGTAAAATAGGAAGACTGAAATTGGGTATTTTTGTCACCGTTTTGCGTGACGCCAAAAGTAATATAGCATCGACATAGCTAAGAGCAACGATGGCCTCTTCCTAGACATAATTCAGCGTCTGTTGTTCGCACAAACATCGGTCTCGCTCTGATGGGGCGTTTCCAGCTGAGTTATGAAAGGACTCAGTGGCTTTATCCGTAGTTTTCGCAACCCATCTGTCGCGAGAGAGAGAGAGAGAGAGAGAGAGAGAGAGAGAGAGAGAGAGAGAGAGAGAGAGAGAGAGAGAGAGAGAACATCTCACCAGCGAAAATCCCCCAGGCATGCATTGAAATTTTTCGCACGAAACGATTCGATGGCTGAAACCAACCGACTTATACGGCATTTATTTTCACACAAATATCGTACAGATTAAAATTCACCCACAACCTAAATGCTTACAGGAATGTATTTAAAAAGATGATCAAAACATTTACATTACATACAGTGCCTTAAACGCAGCTTGGTAATGTTAGTTCATCCGTCCAGAGGTCAAAAAATTATATTAAATCCTTCCTTCATCCACTGCTGAATTTCAGAGAAAACACAAAGGATGCCTTTAATATGTCGGATTATACTTTGGCCTAAAGGAAAAGAATTCTAAGAAGATCTATCAATAGGTACCGGAAGTTACCAATTCGAGGTATGATTCTGAAATTCCTGCTGGTGAATAAATTGGGTAAACAACCATGTGGCTTCTCTCTCTCTCTCTCTCTCTCTTTCCCAGTATCGTTCCGGGAAACAAAGAAATGCTATTGGACATTCTAATTACAGCCTTACAATCAAAGCGGCGTGGAAAAAGTCCAGGGGAATTACACACATACACACACGTCGAGGCCAAAGTTTTACCGAGCTCAATAATATATTATGTTCCACCCAAAGTCAAGGGTCGGAGTGGGGTAAGGGGCACCAGATACGTTAGGATTAAGCAATTGAAACGAACTGATGTTGTCCCCCCTGCCCTACATCTCTCTCTCTCTCTCTCTCTCTCTCTCTCTCTCTCTCAACCTCAATGATTTAGAGAGTAATGTAACACTTTCACCGCTGTACAATGCCAAGGGAGGGGAGGGTAATTTGTGAAATGAGGGACAGAAGGAAAAGGCTGGGAGGGAGGGGGTTGAGACAACACCATGTTTAGTGAAGGTTTGAAGAGCACGAATGGGAGGTTGAGAGAGAGAGAGAGAGAGAGAGAGAGAGAGAGAGAGAGAGAGAGAGAGAGACAACACCATGTTTAGTGAAGGTTTGAAGAGCACGAATGGGAGGTTGGGTTTTAGAGAGAGAGGGAGGTTGGGAGAGAGAGAGAGAGAGAGAGAAACACCGTGTTTAGTGAAGGTTTGAAGAGCACGAATGAGAGAGAGAGAGAGAGAGAGAGAGAGAGAGAGAGAGAGAGAGAGAGAGAGAGAGAGAACACCGTGCTTAGTGAAGGTTTGAAGAGCACGAATGGGAGAGAGAGAGAGAGAGAGAGAGAGAGAGAGAGAGAGAGAGAGAGAGAGAGAGAGACAACACCATGTTTAGTGAAGGTTTGAAGAGCACGAATGGGAGATTGGGCTTTTGAGAGAGAGAGAGAGAGAGAGAGAGAGAGAGAGAGAGAGAGAGAGAGAGAGAGATGAGAGCTCGGAGTTGTACAAGTCAAGCCAATCACTCTAAAATTATATCTTACATCTGTCATTGTAGGGATCTGCAGAAGACTTTTTGCCTACTTCGTACATTTACCCTCTCTCTCTCTCTCAAAAACCCAGCCGCTAAACTACTTATGGATTCAACTGGATACAGTCATAAGTATGCAATCTCTCGATAATTACAAGTCATCAATATCGCAATCTTTCTGCTGAAATTCTTGTTTGATATAATTAATAACACAAAGCTATTGCTGAAGTTAATGCACGTTCTGATAACTTTGCCTTCCGTGAACTTTTCGCGGAGTAAAAATTTTCAAGTATTTCCTCATCATACTCTATTATTATTATTATTATTATTATTATTATTATTATTATTATTATTATTATTATAACAGTAGCAGCTCAACATAACAGACGCTTCAGGGTCTACCGTACTGATAAGTAACAAGGCTGTTCGGTAACAAAGACCCTATAGTACGGCAAAACTTGAATATTTTCTAAATATCTTTTACAGCTACCAGTACTTCTACATTGTTCCTAACTTAAACTAACCCTGTATTTTACACGTAGCATTTAATTTAAGACAGATATTTAAAAATATGTTAATTCTACAATGGTAGCAAAGCAAAGAATAATCATAAAAACGCAGTTGACAAGCACAAAAGACAGTTAAGTTGAGTTGGCACAGTATTTCATTAGAAAGTTACACACCAACATCACCCTTTTCAATCTTATAACTTATCACAGAACATCGAAATATTAATAACATTATTATGTTCAACATCATTAGTATTGCCATTATTTTTAACTTTTGAACCACTATACTTCAATAAGAATATAAACGAAAATAAAAATTAGTCATAACTTCCATCTCTGCTAGTTGAAGAATCATTTTACAGCAAACAGAGTAGAGGTTAAGAAGGATATTAAAAAATTTCGACGAAGAATACAGAAATAGGTTTCAAGAAACTTCAATTTGGAAGCAACATTACGGCAACTCTTAATTATCCTTTTGTAACTCTTTATCATGATTTTTCAACTCGCAAATTGGACCCAACGTTCAAAAAATTAGTTTCGAATAGTCAACTCTATACAAAAATGAGCACAATTACAAAAGACTTCTCTCTTATTTTAGATGTTTGTTTTCTTAACTGTTCATTTTACACCCCCGTTGGGTCAGTCGTCTCTAAAATTCTTACCAAGACCCCATTGTCAGTACAAACTTACAACACATTTACAAAATACTTGTCTCCTTTGCAAATGTTCTTCTCATGTTTTCCCAGTAAGCATTGCTGTTTTTAATAATTATATAAAACCTTCTAAATAACACATGGAAATATGTTTTTAATAATCGTACAAAACTTTCTAAATAACACACGGAAATATGTTTTTAATAATCATACAAAACTTTCTAAATAACACATGGAAATGTTTTTAATAATCACGCAAAACTTTCTAAATAATTCATGGAAATATGTTTTTAATAACCATACAAAACCTTCTAAACAATCCATGGAAATATGAAACACGTTTTTCTAGGCATCTCGGCAAGGGCCCCAATAACTCGTTAGTGCCTCTTCCTGCAGAGAAAGCGTAAACAAGACCTCGGCTTTTCCCAGAACCACAGCCCACAAGCGCAACGCTAAGATCTCGCTAAGCCTAAATGGAAGACGATGGGGAAAATAATCAAGGGGAAAAAAACAGATACACATCACTAATGAAGACAACACCTTTATCCCGTTAGTAGTCTCTCTCTTTTCCTCTCTCTCTCTCTCTCTCACGAAATAAGAGTGCCAGCCAGTGCCTGTCTTAATTAACGTTTTGGCACTGGACTAGTCTTGCACATACTAGGCTCAAGTCGCCTTTCCGTTTGGTGGTAATAGTTTTAATTTACGTGAAATAATTCTATAAACTACAGTGGAACACGGTATGTACAGTCTGTATGTATGTGTGTGTACGTATATAAGTATATATATATATATATATATATATATATATATATATATATATATATATATATATATATATATATATGTAGAGAGAGAGAGAGAGAGAGAGAGAGAGAGAGAGAGAGAGAGAGAGAGAGAGAGAGAGAGAGAGAGAGAGAGAGAATTTATATAGGTGTGTGTGTTTGTGTGTGGCCATCTATAATGTGTGTGGCTATCCAAACTCCTCTTCCAGTTAGAGAGCGTGGATTCAAAGCGTGTCCACTGTATAGTTGTCCGCAAGCCTATGAATGAGGATGCTAGCGCCAAGCCATTATCAAAAACCATAGTTACCACCAACCATAGCTGACTTATCACCAGGTACATAACTCCCTGCTCAGTTCAACATGACAAAATGGAATTTTCAGTACACAGGCACAGATACGTTTCCCCCGTGGGACATAGCACGCTGTTGGCCCAGCGTTCGACTCTCCTACCGGCTAATGAAGAATGAGAGGAATTTATTTCTGGTGATAGAAATTCATTTCTCGCTATAATGTGGTTCGAATTCCACAATAAGCTGTAGGTCACGTTGCTAGGTAACCAATTGGTTCTTATCCACGTAAAATAAACTTAATCCTTCGGGCCAGCCCTAGGAGAGCTGTTAACCAGCTCAGTGGTCTGGTTAAACTAAGGTATACTTAACTTTAACAGTGGAAGGAGTACCAAAGCCTGCACTCTCTCTACTCCTTTCCAGCCACCATTTCCCTGAATATTCTTCTGCTATCTCCTCAGGCGTGGTTATTCCCTCAAAGGCATTTAGACAAGCGAATTCTCGGGGCTTCACTCTATGTGTGTATTTGCACATATAATACAAAGCTACAGCTGCAACATCGCTTCAGGATAACGATATACAAATACTCCAAATCGCTTTCGCTTCAATGCTACAAGTTCTGCTTAAGAGACGAGGCGCATTCGCTTCTACGAAACGCGTGTCGTTCGCGTATCGTTCTTCCATGAAAACTACCATTCCGATTTTCTCCCCTTTTTTAGTTTATACGGATTCAGTTTCACTGGTTTGCATCTTCCACGATCGCATGTTGATTTCCGACGATTCTGAGTTTTTAACCGTTTCATTTCAATGATTGCGATTTGGATTGTTTTCTAATTTTCTACGACTGTAAATTTTTATTTTCACATTTCCTAAAGCTGTGAATTAATTTTTTTTTGTAATTTTCTTGAATATAAACTACATTTTCATATTTTGCAACTAAAAATGTTTGTGTTTTCCTTTTTTCCAATGTTATAAACGTCTGTTTTACTAATTTCTTTCTTTTGAATATTCTAGTTTTAAATTTCTTTGTTTTGGTTTTCCTACGATTATGAATTTCCCTTTCAGTTTCTATGACTGAATTTTCTCTAAAGTGGTGGATTTCTCTAGTTATCTAAATCTTTACAGTATAAGTTTTTTCTGTATTAACGCTTCTACTAGAGTGAATACATGCTTCTTTTTTTTACGACTATGGATCTGTTTGGGTTCATTCTCTCAAACTGAATTTTTTTGAGTTTCGTTTCTTACAACTATGTATCATTTTTTTTCCTTTCCTACAATTCTAAATTCCTTTCTAAAATTTTCAATGGCTGTGAATTTGGTTTCTCCTACGATTGTGACTGTGTATCATTTCTACAACTGTGAAAGTCTGATTAGTTTTTGACTGATTCTGAACGTTTTCGTTTTATCTAAACATTTTCTACGATTTTTTTTTTCATATTCTACTGCTGTAAATTTATTTCTATGTTTATTTGTTTCCACATTTTCTATGACTTGAATCTTTACACATTTTCTACGATCCGATTTTGTTTTCACATTTTCTATGCTAGTAAATTGTTTTCTGCATTTTATTTTCTACGATTGTGGTTATTCTTGTTCTTTTTTTTTATTGTATAGTTTTTCTTTTTCAATTCTCTATAACATTTTGCCGTGATGATTATTTTCTCTCGCTCTTTCCTACTTAATCAATTTCAACTCCTTTTCCCGTCGTCAGTTTCTCTTTAGTCTAATTTTTGTCCCGGATGTTTTCTACATACATGTATGAATACGCATGCACACGCACTCACGCGCGCGCTCGCACACACACACACACACACACACACACAACGCGGATATTGCAAGAACCAAGATGACCAACTGCTATGGAAAACTGGAATCCCCTCAGCGAATATTTGCAAAAACTGTGGATATAATCCGCTTCGAAAATGAGAAGTTCCTAACATGGAAGTACGATAAAGAAGCAAGTTTCTGAGCCTCGAGCAAACGCTAAATGAGCACGAAGAGGGAAAATTTCAAAGGTCAGAAAAAGTACCTTCAAAAAGTGATATATATATATATATATATATATATATATATATATATATATATATATATATATATATATATATATATATATATATATATATATATATATATATATATAAATAAATAAAAAAACTTGTTATCATAAAAAGGAAAAGTTTTTGTTGCCGAGTGTGGGTGTGCGTGTGTGCGTGTGGAGAGAGAGAGAGAAAGAGAGAGAGAGACCGGACTGATGTTGTTTACCGGGAAAGAGAACAACACTTAGCAGGGGGGAGGGGGGGGATGGATAGAGATGATGTTGCTGACGACGATGATGCAGGCGATCGATACAAGCAAAGAGGGAAACTTTGGAACTGTCGCTCTAATACGAATTACACAGACGGAGTCTAAAGGCAGAGTGAAAACACGAGAGAGAGAGAGAGAGAGAGAGAGAGAGAGAGAGAGAGAGAGAGAGAGAGAGAGAGAGAGAGAGAGAGAGAGAGAGCAAATCTAGGGCTATAGGATGCTGTCCCGTCACAAAGCCAGGATTACATTATTTACTAAAATATCATGTACCAAAAACAGATTAATTGGAAATCATTTCTCGCTAATGGCATTCATGAGAGATAGATTTCTTACTTTAAGCTGGGGTCACAAATATTATGGGGAGCACGAAACTGGGTTTATATACTCTATCCATTAGTACTTATAGTAAAAAAATAATAAGAGCAGTTTTTCACAGCAACATTGGCGAGAGAAAGGCAAGGGGTGGGATATATTAAACATACAAAAATGATTCGCCACTGAGTGAATCGTTAAACATGTGAGAAAATGGACTGACAAGGAATGTGTAGATGATGGAAACTTGTGTGGGGAAGGCAGTGAACTCGAGACGGAGATAACTAGAGAATTTCACTGTTTTTGTAATGATGCTGAAATATATATAAAAAAGAATCAGATTTTCGAAATGAATGAATATGAATTAGCTTCATTATTTTTTTCATTTCTTAAGGGGCACACACTCTCTCTCTCTCTCTCTCTCTCTCTCTCTCTCTCTCTCTCTCTCTCTCTCTCTCTCTCTCAGCGTGTTTTCTTTCTTCTCCTCCCCATCTGATATATAAGTAACTGAATTCTTTTTTCTCTCTCTCTCTCTCTCAGCGTGTTCTCTTTCTTCTCCTCCCCATCCGATATATTAGTAACTGAATTCTTTTCTTCCCCCTTTCTCTCTGCTAACATAACTATCTTTCTTTCTAGCTCTTTTTCTTTTCCCCCACCTAGTAAAATATCAATCGAATTTCTTTTCCTTTTTCTCTCTCTCTTTCGCCCCCCTCTTCTTTTTCCCCTTCTCTCTTTTATCGCATGTCATCCATCTCCTCCTCTCTTCCCCCCTGATTCTCATTCTTTCCTTCCTCCCTTCGGATACTTACATTGTCTCCCTCCCCAAAAGTTATTCATTCTCCTTCCTTCCTTTTTCCCCCACTTTAGATCTCTCTCTCTCTCTCTCTCTCTCTCTCTCTCTCTCTCTCTCTCTCTCTCTCTCTCTCCGTCTACTCCATTTCACATTTACTTGTATCGCCGTTGGTTTCTCACGGTGGATTTTTAACCGTTATGCCGTGCCGGCATGATCAGAAGACGTCGAATTACCTTTCTTTATTTTCCTCTCACTTCAAATTGACGAGAAATTTATTTTATAACAGTGAACATATTTTTGATAAAAAAATATATATTTACAGTACGTATATTTATCCAAGATTCTGATGCTGAAAATATTGCTTTGCTGTGTATGATCGTTGTCGTGGCAAACGTTACTTTGAAAATGTATCCGGCAATATTTAATGTATACGTTTAATTATCCCGATATCCATCCTTTTAATATGCTCACTGTAATTACGACCATTACAATGATAAACGTCAATCTGAAAGGAAATATGCATAATGCTTATGTATGAATCTGAGATGATACAGATCTATTTGAATTCGTCGCCAAAGTATGATAATAAGGATCAAGATGATGATTTATATATATATATATATATATATATATATATATATATATATATATATAAATATATATAGGAACTTATCTTTCTTGCGGAACGCATTAGCAATATATTATCATTATCATGAGTGTTTCTATTTTTACCGTCATTACCGATAGAAGGAGGTGATTATATATATATATATATATATATATATATATATATATATATATATATATATATATATATATATATATATATATATATATATATATATATAATCATACTATATATATGTTGGTAACGATATATATAATAATTATTGCTAATGCATTTTCATAAAACTAGAAAGCCCTTTTAATAAAAATTGTATGATGAAGATAAACAGTGATATATATGAAGATATATATATATATATATATATATATATATATATATATATATATATATATATATATATATATATATATATATATATAATATATTTATATATGCGTTTAAAAATAACCCTTCTAGCATGATGCTGACGATTGTCGTTGAGATAATGATTATTTGCAAATTGCAAATTACGTAAAATGACTACCATGAAACTATTTTTAAAATCCCAGCTGTTATTTTTTGCAATATTCAAAATACATTAGTTGATATGTAATTTAAAATCCATCAGTAGTGTTAGTTTATGATGATACTGAACAAGAATATTTTTCAAAAATACTTTTTATGAAAATAATTTTTTTCGCATACGACGGGTCATTATGGTAACCTACTTTAAATGTCATTTTAATCGTAAATTTTCTCCCAATAAAAACAATTTCAAGCTGATAATATTTTAAAATAACTTTAACTTCCAAATATTTATCACACCAATATCTCGGTAAAATTCATTTCTGAAAATAATTCCAGTTTCAAACTGTCTCGTGGATGAGTTTTTTAAACGTTAAAATATTTGGCTTTTACAACTTGAAATGTTTCGTCCAGGAATAATCTTAAAACTGTCCAATATAAAAGCAATTCTACCCATGTCATTTATTTATTAAAAGTTCGCTTGAAAGAAAAAAAATTGATACTTGATATCAAAATCTACTACAGCGGTATATTTAACAGTTTGACTAACTTCCAATTCATGTAATGTGATGACTGTGTTGTTATTGTTGTTAACAGGAAAGCTGGCCTTATACCAGCACATGCGGTTGTTCCTAGGGCATCAACGTAACGTAAACTACTTTAAAAACATCTGCAACGGCGATAATATGGTGATGATTCACTCGAAGAAAAACTTCTATTTATGTAACCAAGTTTTTCATTCATTCTATTACACAAGACAAGGGAAAAACCACAACACTAGAAACTAAGAATACATACATACATACATACATATAACATTTTGCACACATACACATACACATACATACATACATACATATATATATATATATATATATATATATATATATATATATATATATATATATATATATATATATATATATATATATATTTCCTAGAGAGCTGTTAATCAGCTCAGTGGTCTGGTAAAACTAAGGTGTACTTTTTTTTAAATACATACATACATACATATAAACATACACACATTTATATATATACACATTTATATATATATTGACCTTTAATACCCCTTAAGTATATAAAATTATGCTAAATTAGAACCAAAGTCTTCAATGGCCTTTCATGTATTTACTTATCTACTCATTTGGTTATTTTCATTCAAACCAGGCCGAAATCGTACAACAGCTGAACAGGTAGATAATTTTCTGAAAAAAAAAGCTAAATAAAGGAATTTCGAAAATACCCACATCATGAGGTCAGCAGCTTAAAAAGGGTTCCCACCGTTAAACTGAAAGAAAAGAAACTTGCGAAAACACACGTTAGGCAGAGAGCGTCACGATAGAAAAAAAAAACATATATATAAAAAAAGGATGCAAATGACAGTGCTAAATATTAAACAGTCACAGAACAAAGACACGAACGCGAGAGAACAGACAATAAAATTCGAAAGAACAGGGACGAAAACTAAAAGAGAAAGCATGCAGCTAACAAGTGAAAGAACACCGAGCGAGATGAGACGAAAAATACAAAAAAAAAAAAAAAAAAAAAAAGGAGAGAGAAAAGTAACGTACTTTCACCAGACATCCCTCAACAGCTAAGAGAGTTCGTTCTCCTAGTACCACTGTAAAACTGTAACCAGCGACAAAAATAAAAAAAAAAACCCTTTTACTGCCTTTCCTTTCCCTTAAAAAACAGTTCACCTCCCTTTCCCCCTTTTCCCTTAATAACCCTCTCCACCTCAATTTTTCCCCCCCTTATTCCATCCTTACGCATTCACTGCAAGCATTTAAAACCGCGCGTGAAGGGACCGCAGTCACTGAAACAGCGCCGATTCCCCGCCCGACCTACGGGCGAAGGACGCTCGTTGGAGAGAGAGTTCTTTCGTTAGATTATGCACTCATATCATGAGAAAGATTACACTTTCTGTTGCTGATCTAAGATGTGTTCCCTTAGCCTATGCACTTTTGGAGAGAGAGAGAGAGAGAGAGAGAGAGAGAGAGAGAAGAATGGATGCAAGACGGGGGATGCAAAATACAGGTTTTTGTTCCGTATAGGCGACCCCATCCCACCTATACACACCGGGCCCGCGCCCCCCCCCTCCCCACAACCCCTCTCTTTCCTTACCGATGTGCACCACCACAACACATACACCTGGGAACCCCGTGAGGATAAATGAGAAGGTGAGTCTGCATTTTAGCAACTGGAGAGAGAGAGAGAGAGAGAGAGAGAGAGAGAGAGAGAGAGAGAGAGAGAGAGAGAGAGAGAGAGAGAGAGAGAGAGAGAGAGAGGTCTTGCTTTTCAAGTTTCAGTTCTGTAGTTTCATGATTATAAATATATATATATATATATATATATATATATATATATATATATATATTTATATATATATATATATATATATATATATATAAATATATATATTTATATATATATATATATATATATATATATATATATATGTGTGTGTGTGTGTGTGTGTGTGTGTGTGTGTGTGTGTGTGTGTGTGTGTGTGTGTGTGTGCATTATCAAGAGTAACGCTAAGGGAACTGGAGAAGGTCCCATATTAACGGAATAATGATGTTGCTCCCTGATTCACACTTATTACCCTAAAGGCATATCTCGAGATAATCACACTGTCTTACTTCAAAACAACAACAACAGTTCATCAGCTGCCCTTGCTATTAATTAGAGATCTGGTGTTAATCAAGCCATGGAGAGAGCGGATATTTAAATAAACATTTCAATAAAAGAGCAAATGATATTTTTCTTACAATAATATTGATCATTGCGAGGGTTAACGAACGATACTCTACGGGAATATCCCAGCACCAACACTGGAATTTTTTTTTAGTTCATTCATATATAAATATATATAAAACCGACCTTGCACCGAGCGATGTCAGCACAAAAAAAAATATATATATATATATAAAAAAACTGAACACCATTTTATGAAGGCTATTAAAAATAAATACCGTCTCGATGCCACTGCAAATATTTTTCTGAATTTATGTATCAAAGTGCATGACTTTGGATGTCGTTCAGAGAGAGAAAAAAATGACTCCACCAAATTTAACTTCCTACCAGCCACAAAATCGACAAATTATTTCACGAATAACACAAGGGATTATTGAGGCAACAGGCCTAATTGCTTCCCATAGTTAAACATGCAGCAATGAAACTGAAGTGTGGAAATGAAAAATGGTACTAAACATCCGCCCATTCATCTGTGCAAACCATAGAGAAAAGATCACGTAATATTTATAAAGAAAGATAGCCTACTCAGACTACATGAGAACAGGTTAATTAAATACTATAAGAACAATATGACAACCGTTTATCACTGCTATTCTCATGGATCAAAATGTTTCATATTATTATCATCGTCACCACCACCACTAATGCTAACTATTAACTAATACTGAGAGCTGAAATGTAACACTTAGAAAAGACCACTCACTCCAAACCTTACAGTTCTGTCCAAGCACTATGACCTGAACTCACGCAGACAATACAGATTTAGGAAAATCTTAAATTTTCAACAATATGAGAAATTTTACTGGAGATGACATGTTCTAAAACCTAATTATTGCAATGGAAAGTCTTTCCTTGACACTGACTTAACAAACAGAACTGTGCACAATTATTTATCTGTTTATATGTATGTATATGTGTATACATATATATATATTATATATAATATATACTATATGTATATGCATACATATGTATACTGTATATATATACACATATCATCATATATATATATATATATATATATATATATATATATATATATATATATATATATATATATATATATATATATATATACTAAGAATCAGTACTGAGGCCACATTACAGGAAAGCGTTGCCACAATCACAAGTATTACAATTCAAAAGGACGTTCTTGGAATCAATAACGTCATTTTTGACAACTTTTATATTTCCCCTGTGATCATTGACCTCCAAATAATAACGGAAACTATCGGCAGAAAAAGTGGCTTAGCTAACGATAGCTCATCAGTTTTCGAAAGCATCATCTAATCGAAACAGCAACAGTGAAAACATTTTCAAAAAAATATTCTTAATAAGGTATGGATCACAAAAATCTTTTTAAGCTGGAAATCGAACAAATAATCCATTTTTTTTTTTAATAAGGGACCGAACAATTTCTGCGGACCTTCACAACACACTGATGAAAGAGCAATGCACTGAAAATGACTGGAAAGTCCGTAATATTCTCACCTAGAATCTTCATGCAAATAGATCTATATACACAGTTCAAAATCATACACTCACAAACACCGAAGTGGTTATTCATGCATTCTTTTTCAATGCGATAACCAAAGACACAATCTATATCACAATCGTAAACACAACACAGGAAAACTTTCATGAGCACCAAAGACTTAACAATGAAGTCTAAAACGAGCAGGGTGTATTAAACTCTGTCATACTATAAAGGCACACATATATGCATGTGTAGTATGTGTAGTATGCATAACAAACCGAAGCACAGACGCACCCAAATACTCGACCCAGAGTAGCACCGCGAACCAACTCCTGGACTCCATCTTTCTACTTAAGGTACTATAGAATCATTTTACTAAACGTCCTTTCGGAATGGCCCAAACTCCCTTCAACTCCCCCCCCCCACACCGATGTCCCCCATGTCTCTTTCTCTCCCATCCCGGTCTCCCTTCCTACCTTTCCTCTCCCCCAACCCTTGACTCCACCGCCCTCTCCTCAACCACCTTTCCGCCTTCTTCGTCTGCCTGCCGACTCCTCCCCCAAAACGAAGACCCTTCCTCCTCCTCCTCCTCCTCCTCCCATTCCAATCAACCAACCAAGCCCTTGGCCAAGAGGATTTCCCCTTCCATCCACTAACCCCTCCCTTCTCTTAAACCCCCTCCCGTCCCAACACACCTTCAAACCTCATGAGGGAGGCGCTGAAAACCCTTCACACCGGACCTGACTTCTCAAAAAATGAGAACATCGCAAAAGTGCTTTCAGGAGTGTTGGAAAAAAAAATGGGGGGGGGAGAGGGGGAACCCCGCATGCATTGCTTGCATGCATATTTGGCATTCCAAATCGAACGTCTTTTGTATGGGACTCTTTCACCGCTTCTGCTTCCAAAGCCCTTTTCCAACCCTCCCCATCTCTCTCTCTCTCTCCCCCTAAGGTACCATCACCACCACTACTTACTTCAGAGAGAGAGAGAGAGAGAGAGAGAGAGAGAGAGAGAGAGAGAGAGAGAGAGAGAAGGACAGGTTTCAGATAAAAAGGGGTTCATGCCCCGACACCATTTACAACTTCTATGCAGAACTCGGCCCCAAGCCCCCTTTTTCTGGTAGGAAATAAACAAGGAAAAACGATCGCCCCGCGTCATTCCTCTGAATGGAAACGAGCGAAATGCCGAAAGCAATACGCAGGAGATTCTCCAATGTCATCTACGCTAACACCGACCTATATATGCCAATGCCCGTTCCCCAATGGGGTATATATATACGATGCCCCAACCCCAAG
Source organism: Macrobrachium rosenbergii (assembly GCF_040412425.1). Classification (NCBI taxonomy): domain Eukaryota; kingdom Metazoa; phylum Arthropoda; class Malacostraca; order Decapoda; family Palaemonidae; genus Macrobrachium; species Macrobrachium rosenbergii. The sequence goes on along the minus strand of NC_089776.1, from coordinate 33,561,884 downwards.
TCCCACTTTTTTCCCCTGGGGGAGGAATCCATGGACCGTCGTTTGGGTTAAGATGGGATAGCTCGGGCTTTCACAAAAGCATCAACAAACGCAAGAAACGCGATTTGTTATAAATGACAGGGCACAACATTGCAGGTAATGCAGTCTGACGTGTTAGGGAGAAAAAATGCGTAGGGTCGGTTTTAAAGCACACGATGGGAGATATGAATGAAATTACTGGGAATTCGGTTTTTATGCCACTTTTATGAGTTTTCTTTTCTTTAACAAAATCGGACTTCTAATTTGCGAAAGCTTGCATTTCAAGTTAATGGGTTTTTGGGCTTTATTCCAAATGAATGCTTGATCACTGAAATAATAATAATAATAAAAATACACAAAATTATAAATCGTTTTTCGCCCATAAATACAACAATATCCAAAGATTTTTACGTGTCATAAAAACTTATAATTACCAAAGTTCATAAAACACAAATCATTGCGCTAACAAGCATAATAAAAAAAATATACGACCAGAACACAAAAATAATTACAAAAATATAATATGAAATAACCATCAACAAAATCCAAGATCTTATGTGGGGAAAAAATCTATTCTAATTTGCATTGGGAAAAAAAGCCTTGACACTGAAGTTCAAATTTCCCCTCCCCAACCCCAAAAAGTATGATAAGGCGCAATGTTTTATATATATATATATATATATATATATATATATATATATATATATATATATATATATATATATATATATATATATACATACAGAGAGAGAGAGAGAGAGAGAGAGAGAGAGAGAGAGAGAGAGAGAGAGAGAGAGAAAAAATTCACAATACGCCCAAAGGGCAGGTGGCAAAAATGGTGTTAAGTTTCCACAGTCGACTAACTGCCAGCTACTAATAATCTGTTTAGGTCAACAGAAAAATTGTATGAGATATAAAAGAATGGGCCTGAAGGTTATCAGGTCATTACGGAATCGAACCTGGGACCTCTCACTGGCCAGATGAGTCATAACCACTGCACCACAAGTAACCCACACTTTTTGGTACACACACACATATATATATATATATATATATATATATATATATATATATATATATATAAAATTATATATACACATATATATAATATATATATATAAATATAAATATATATATACATATATATATATATATATATATATATATATATATATATATATATATATATATATATATATATATATATGTGTGTGTGTGTGTGTGTGTGTGTGTGTGTCTGTGTAGGACAGACATTAAGTGACACAACAAAGCGATGGAGGAACAAATAAAAAAAAACTGATCAATTCATGGGCAAAACAAACCGTGGCAACAAAACACATTTAATCGAATGCCCACCTCCCCACCACACAAAAAAGTTAGACCTCTTAAAAAATACTAAAGCATAAAAACTTATGGAAACAATACAAGACAGTTTTAGAAAAGGAAAATTACTCGATAATATTGTCTTAAAAATGCGAATGAAGTTATATGAAAAAATGAGAAATGTGATACAAAAAACATGCACATAAAATGAATACTTCGAGCATTAAACACAACATGCGACAGTAAAAAAACTGAAACCACTAAAATAAAATAAAATAAAAACACCTATAGGTGAAAAACTGTCTAACAAATCCACACACGTATACTGTACGTATGAATACGCGTATAAAAGTATACTTTAGCGTCAGACACGTCTCGCACCAATTTAATAAAAAAAAAAAAACTGAATACGGACCAAAATTAAAAAAAAAAAAATTATGAAAAATAAACTGAGGGACTCAAGTTGCGAAATTGTCAGGGGAAGAAAAGGAAGGGTTTAGCACAATGTAGTAGCCACAACCAGGCACGTATGAAGGCGAGGCGGGATAGATACGTTGGCCTCACCCCTTAACCTCCTCTCTCCCCTCCCTCCCACCCCCCTACCCAACCCTGCTATATGAACGAACGAAGGGAAGAGAAGGGATATGTGCGTGCGTGTGTGTGTGTGTGTGTGTGTGTGTGTGTGTGTGTGTGTGTGTGTGTGTGTGTGTGTGAGGAAGTTAAGAGTAGGGGCTGAGGGAGCACAGAAGAGGGAATATTGGACAGGGGTAGAATGATGGAGGAGAAGGGTGAGGGGGTGAGGGGTTTTCCTAGAAATATCAACGCCCCTGTCTAGGTGGCTGTTGCAATAAAAAGAGAGAGAGAGAGAGAGAGAGAGAGAGAGAGAGAGAGAGAGAGAGAGAGAAAGAGTAAATTTCACAGAAATATATATATATATATATATATATATATATATATATATATATATATATATATATATATATATATAAAATATATATATATATATATATATATATATATATATATATATATATATATATATATATATTTATATACATAGTTTGAATGCAGTCTGAGGTTAAAAGTTATGTCATTACATGGAACAATAAATACAAATCAAAACAAAACAAAAAACCTACACGTCAAAAAAAAAAAAAAAAAAAAAAAGACTTGAGAAACTAACAAACCACCTGAAGAAACTGGGGAGAGGTTAATATGTATGGGTGAAAACCCATTCTGAGAGAGAGAGAGAGAGAGAGAGAGAGAGAGAGAGAGAGAGAGAGAGAGAGAGAGAGGATCTGCGGTGTTCTCAACCTTACTATTACAACATAACGTGCACTGGTCGTGCTGATGCTTGTTACTAAGGGTTTTAAGGACGTGTCAGGCGGCGTTCCATACGCCCTTTTCCACCGGAGAGAATGCAGTGCATCCCGGGACCAGCTTGGGAACAACAACGGCACAAACGCGTTTCCGATTTCCAGCCATCGAGGGTGACATAATTTATAATGTAACCACCACCACCACCGCCTCATCCTCAATCCTACTCTCCTCCTCCTCCTTCCCTCCTCCACCACCTAAAGTACTGTAGCACCTCTTGGGCGGAGGAGGAGAATCCCACCACGGTGCGCAGACTTCAAACAGTATACCGGCGCCATTTGAAATAGGGTTCAGCTACTTTTTTTCTCTGTTAATTTGGCGGCTGTGGTAACACCATTCCCATTCAGTTTTCACGCCTAATACTTATATTTACTAATTGCTATCCTTCATTCCCCTTTTCGACTCTAAAAAACTTGAAGATAATGTCCTTTTCGTCCTATCAAAGATTCGACTTCCGTAACATAAGATAAAATATTACTTTATTCTTTACAGACCTCATATTTTATCCTTCCATCACATTCTCTTAGTCCATTTTTCAACTTCGGATTTTAGCACCCACCTCCTACCATCCACTATCCTTCCATTATCATTCTGTTCTTATTCCAAGAGAGAATCATAAACTTTGATTCAAATCTTAAAACACTTCTTCGCTGACATTTTACTTTAGATTAACTTCTTACATCACCTTTCAATCTCCAACTATTTTCTTCTACCTATCTTTGCTAGCTAAGTCTTGTTCCCTCACGTTCATATCAATGTGATTTTTCCTAATATCCCAAAAAATGACAATACAATTTTCTCTCCATCTCTTTCTCAGTTTCCTGAAAGTTACTCGTGACGAAGACATCGATAAAGATTACAAATTTCATTTTACGATACTTAATTCAACAACAGAATACTTCACCAGAAAGAGAAAAAATAAACAAACAAATACATGAAACGTTATTTTTTTATTCTCCTCCACGCCGCACATTTTTATTTACAAGTTTTTAAATGCTTTAAAATCATCGTATGTTTAACGCAGTTCAACACTTTCGACTGAGATTGATTTTATCTTATGAAATTTACAAAGATTTTACGAACACGTTTTGCCCCCTCTAGTTTAACCAGATAAATAAATCTCTATCTATCTATCGGTCTGTCTATCAGTCAGCCTATGTGTCTACCTACCTATTCATCTATCTATCTCTCTATCTTTACATAATTTATATGATTAAGTAAAATATAAAGAAACACAAAGTTGAATAAGAAAGACAGCCTCCGTCTCCTTGTCTTCTCCCGCGCCCTCACTCGCTAGATTACAGTTAATCATGGCGTTATAGCACAACGAAGTACATTTGCACAGACGCACGCTGGGAGACAACCGCGACTAGAGGAAATTAAAAGGAGGGAAGGGAAGCGTGCTTAGCATGACAGACATCTATATGTACGTATGTATGTATGTATGTATGTATGTGTATGTATGTATATATATATATATATATATATATATATATATATATATATATATATATATATATATATATATATATAATATAAGTGTGTGCGTGTGTACGTACGTATGTATGTACATACATATATATACGTACGAATGTTTGTATATATAAGTATACACATACATACATATATATAATATATATAATCATATAGGCTATATATATATATTGTATATATATATATATATATATATATATATATATATATATATATATATATATATATATATATATATACATGCATTACACACATATACACACAAATATATATATTATATTACAATGTGTGTTTATGTAGGACAGTTTGTCCCGAATTCATCGCACGACATTTTCACACATTCAAATCCTACGCCAGAGAAGTCTCATTATCATTGAAATCTCTATACATTAGGGAGAACTTACTGTGAAATGGGATTATACGGAAAGCGCCTTTTAATAGCTTAGTGCATCCATTCAGGCAGATGCTCGAATCCTGGCGAGGCTAGGAGCACTTATCAAATAAAATTCCCCAAAGGTAGATATAAGATATGGTTAATTCGATAACTATGGGCTATTTGTGACTATACACACGTAAGTATATGTACAAATAAATAAATATAGAAATATACACATATATTATATATATTTATACACACATATATGTATAGCTATAAATATAATATATATATATATATATATATATATATATATATATATATATTTATATGTATATATAATATATATATATATATATATATATATATATATATATATATATATATATATATATATATATATATATATATATGTGTGTGTGTGTGTGTGTGTGTGTGTGTGTATATGTATATATTTAAATAAATAACCGACACCACACAGCTATGCATACAAACACACAAACACTGAAATTTAATATATATAGTGAAACTTCCAATTAAGAATTAATCACCGTCAACAAAGACCTGAGGCCCCCGGAGGGCGAAATCATCGCATTTTCTCCTTCCCCCACTCACAAACCCATCTCATAAATTTCGACCCCTCTCATGTTCTCTCCCTATTACTCTAACCGAAAAAAGGAGAGAGAGAGAGAGAGAGAGAGAGAGAGAGAGAGAGAGAGAGAGAGAGAGAGAGAGAATGTTACTAGGGAGGGCTAAGAGGTGAGAGGAAGTACACAGGGGTTACAGGAGTCGGGAGGGGGGGCGGGAGGTACACAGGGGTTACAGGAGTAGGGGGGAGGGGGGAGATTAGGGGCGGGATAGGTCGTGAGGCCTAGGCGAGAAAAAGGGATGAAGAGAGGGGGGTGAAGACACTGTTAGGAAATACCCTGTAAACCTTTGCACAAACCCACAACATGCCTATCTACCGTCACCGGGGTCCCTCCACCTATATCCCAATCCCCACCCCCTATCCAGAGGTCTGGTATTATGAAATCAGTAACGGCTAGGTGGGATTAGATGACGTCACCCATTTTTTTGGGGGGTTACATAGTACAGAGCACATACGGGCATTCTGTCATCTTGTGCCAGAATGTATGAAGGGTATTGCTAAATGACCGGAAGACTGCATAAAATTCTCTGAATATTAAGTGAAAGTAATTAGCACACCTTGATTTTTAACTATTAAGTTTTGAATTATAAGCCAAAGTAAACCCATATCAATCCAAAAGATTATAGTCATCATACATCAATGGCATCTTTATCAATGCAAAAGTCCTCATTTAACCATGCTGTTCTTGCGATTATTAATACATATAACACGCACACACATATATAAAGAAAATAATATTGGTGCAAATATTTCTAATTTGCATTTTCTTATACATGTTACACACACAACAAAATTCACCTTCGCAATTTTACTACGTCACATTTCTCTCTCTCTCTCTCTCTCTCATACATTTTACCTTAAACCTATCAAACTCTCAGATGCTATCATCGTTTAAACAAAACCTAAGAAAGATGTTTAACAAAAGGCAAAAAAATAATATAATATACATGTCACGAAATAAAAAAGCTCAATAGAAACAACCACCGAACATTGACAATTCGTTTTACAAACACAGAAAATAAACAAAACAATCTCATAATTAAGAGTCAACTTCCGTTCGTCATTAATACATGATGGGCGTCAAGCGTGAGTTTTTTAAAGAAGAAAATAATTTGGTCTCAAAAAGATGAATGATTAAAATATATCTATAAAACTAAAAAAATTTAAAACTATTGCGTAAATGAAAATAATTTCAGTAACTGAACTTATGACCTTTCAAAAGAAAGCTTTATATGAAAATTAAATTTCAACATCAAATCTTACTTTAAAAGAATTTTTGTCCAGTGAGTAACTAACATTGTAGTGCAAGATGGTTTTAGAAAACTCCACGCATCATCCCAAAAGGAACAAGAACGAAAAAAGTATTCACACAAAAATATACAATAAATAAAAAACTCAAAAAACGATCTACCAATGGCCAGTACCCCAATTTGTGCCCATGGGGAGAGAATGGCTGCTGTGGCCGAAGAATCTGTGAGTGAGAAAGAAAAATAATAAATAGTAATAGTATCTGATCTGCCGTTATGGAACTCATAATGTTCGCTTTCATTCAGTCACAACACAAATATCAATAAGCAGAGAACAAATTTCAACTGAACTTCAAATTCCGCTTTCAATTAATTCACAGATATAAATAACAAAATATATTTTAAATTACAAATGTAAATCAATCATAACATGTTTCAACTGAACTTCAATTCTCCTTTTCGTTTATTTCACAAACATATATAAATATCAAAAACATATTGCGACCGAAGTCTTTAAAAAGCATTTAACTAAATCACAATTTTAAATGAGTAAAAACATAATTTCATTAAAAAATCAAACCAAATCATAAAAAAAAAAAAAATTTTGACTAACGTACAAGTCATTTCTGCGCTGCAATGAATAAAACACTCAACACAGAAATGTGATGATCACAAATCAGAAAAGCAGACATACATTCTGCTCCTCTAATAATGCTGCTATAGAGCAACATTCAAAAAAATTTTCGTCCCTTTCACAACGTAAATATTTTGTACATACACGGGAATAAGTCCTGCCACATACCACCCATGCTTTTGACTTATTGATAACATTCAGGAGGAAACATAAACCTTGCAAAAATAAACATCATTAATATAAACTCTCGGCCCTTTATAACCGTGACCTCACTGCGTATTGACTGAAGAATTCTGTACAAACACACAAGACTGTATCTGCTAAAACAGCCTTAGGTCACCAAAGGTTCTTGTTTTTACGAGGAATCCGTAGAGCTCACTTCACAACATTCACGGGCAAAACAAGGCATATGAAAATGTTATCAAGTCTGATGCTAATTAACCGTCACCTAACACACTTCACTTTTTAACCAACCCTATCACCTTCCTCATAAGAATGAAGAGGTTCTGAAGCGACCTTTAGGAAAGTTACATGAATATAAAAGGTCAATGTATTTCTAATGGGCAACAGCAGACGCACACAATGAACCATTACGCCATTTTGATCCTCAGAATCTAGGTATTTAGTCCAATTATAAAAATTCCACCTTATTTTGTCTGTTTACAAAATGCTTCGTGTTTTGCGTAGCTATAAAAACTAAAACATCTTATAATAAAGATATTAATGGCAAAGATCTTAAACAGACATATCAAGGTTCCATAAGGAAAACGACATGAAAAGATAAAAATATTCAACATATACATGAATTAAAATACGTAAGTACACAGACAAAGTACGTACGTAAAATACACTTTCTACTGCAGATGAATACCGTAAACATCCTTAGACACGCTTACAATACAAATACTTACCAACAAGTCGTGATAAAAGCAAAATCTTACTTCTCATGTAAATATTTAAATTCAAATCGTTCTAATAGGTAGCACAAACAATATTCATCCTTAATCAGAGAGAGAGAGAGAGAGAGAGAGAGAGAGAGAGAGAGAGAGAGAAAAAGATTAAAAATAGTTAATTAAGTGTCCGAGGGATAATCCTCCCCTTCATTTCCAACTCAATCTGTTCCTCAATTTCAACCCAGTGCCAAGAAAGTCATTGATTATCGACTAAGAAGACACTACTGCAACGCCATTGGTTACACCCGTCAATCAAGTACATCTTGAGACACGGAACAATTCCTAGAAAATACTGAAAACATGACCCACTAAATAATACACACATACATACATATATATATATATATTATATACATATATATACATATATTATATATTATATTTATATATATATATATATATATATATATATATATATATATATATATAACTGAATCACGAAAATATGGAACGTGATGAATATATAAATAAAGATAAAA
>NC_089776.1:33535834-33550834 GCF_040412425.1 Macrobrachium rosenbergii | reverse complement strand
ACGAAAGGAATGGTTTTCCATAAGGGCGCTATTTATAGCAGATGCTCTGGAGTTCGTTATTCTCGCATCAACTCGAACTGAAAACATCCGACGAACATCAAACAGATCATTCTCTCATAAATCATTCAACCAAGAATTCCATAGATCGATAGTTTTACTGGTCTCCCACACATTCATCCACTCTCTCATTTCCTTACGAGCCGTGAGAGAGGCTCCTGAACATGGATTTTAAATCCCAGGAGACGAAGGACAAAACATCGACCTTTCCAAATCTATCAGTTGCATTAAAGTGCTTCAGGTCTCACACTACTAAGCGCCCATTAAACGCTACTACAAAAAGCCTCAACAGTGAGCAACTCCATAGCAGAATTCCTCATCAATTTTTTCTAAAGGTCGGGAAGTGTGACACTGGTGTGGGGACTACCGCTTCGCTTGATACTGATATGACTATAGAGAGACCTCAGAGAGAGAGAGAGAGAGAGAGAGAGAGAGAGAGAGAGAGAGAGAGAGAGAGAGAGAGAGAGAGAGAGTCTTAATTTTCGAATCATGTAACTTGCTCACCCCACCACGGAACCATAGAGCTATACAGCGCATGCCTACAGTATATGGCAACCATAGACCATCGTGTGCTGGCCTTGTGCGGACGCGCGAGTATTTGCTAGTCGTCATTACATTTACTTGCACACGTGGACGGCAACTAATGAAGTGACCGGCCTTGCTCTGCGTAGCCTCACTACTCTCTCTCTTTCTCTCTGATTCTGCAAGTATTTTACTTGCACATCTAAGCTGCCTCTCCTTCATACTGAAAAAATCCGCATCCGCTGCCAGACGACTTATTCTGTAATAGTTGTCGTACAGCATTGGCTAAATGGCTCTGACGCCAGAAATTTATGATGCTCGCTACACTTAACGTTTATGTCATACAGGCACTTGCAAATTAATCGTTCCTCTTAGTATTACGGTAAAATGAATAAAAAATGAGCCTCAACTGAGAAATTAGCCTATCTGGTTAGACATCCGATTAGAACTGGCAACCTTTATCTTAGTCTATTTCCAAGAACCACCCTCAACACATCACTCTCACTTCTCCCCCCACCCCCGCTATCTCTCTCTCTCTCTCTCTCTCTCTCTCTCTCTCTCTCTCTCTTAAGTCACTTAGCGTTTGGAGTTGTTCATTAAAAACTGACCTGATATACATGCAGCATGGAAATTCGTTCACTTGTCAGCTTTGCTCTTTGACAAAAATATCCTTAAATTAAATTCTAGTTGAAGAATTTTTATCGTGCTTTGGACATCATATCCACTCTATTGGACTGCAAGTAGTAATACTCGTGCTTCTACCGATGTTCCATAACATCATCAAAACAAAATTCTCCTTTTCTTGATTTTAAACATCACTTATTCGGCTACTTGTTATAGCTTACTAATAAAAAAGTATTAGTTATATATACTTCAAATTAATACTTCCTATGACAACAGCGACGGTAATTAAGAGTTCTTTATGGTTATTGCTTTCTATAAGTAACATTAATCAACTTTGTTTGGCCAGTACGTGGAAGGGTTACCGGCATGGAATGCCACAAGCCGTGGGAACAGTATATACAATATACAATATGTGATCTGCCTATGGATCTTTTGCAACATTCTGTCAGCCCGTTTGTCAAGCCAGTAAAAACAACCGTTATCATAACATACCCATTCCAAAATTTCAGTGGCTCGATTCTTTCAAAAATTTCATAAAACCTTGTCCTTTTCTCACCTTCGCTGCACCCTATCCACTAACTCTCGATCTTTAATAATTGATATTTTTCAGTAGCTCATTGACTTCTGTCACTTCACTAAACTTACTAAGCTACGCTTTCCTCACTTTCATCAGCTCCTTCCTTTCACAAGTTTTATCAACTCATGCCTTTCAAAATCTCGTCGTCGTACTCGTATGGGACATGTTCTTTCCTCGTTTTTGCCCCAAAACCCTTTCCCACTTTTCTTAACAGTCATTCCCTTTCTGACACAAAGTATGTTCAATCTTGATGGACTAAAGACGCCTCGCCACTCTTCTAAATTAATTTTTCCCGAAGTTTATCAACCAAACATCTTTCCAAACCTTTTTGACAAACACCTTTACTACAGTTCTGTCATCATAAAAGTCTTCCCTTCCCTTGACGTTTTTCACCACCCTCACTGATTCAAAACTTACTCCAACCATTTGTTGACCCAAACATTTGTCAACCTATTACCTAAATCAACATTCTCAACAATATGAAATTCTTTTTAAAGTCTAAGAAATTAACCTCTTCCTCCATTCCCCAGTCAAACGCTTTTACTCATCTTTGTGAACTTAAAACTCCTCCTCAACCTCTACTGACTCTTGAGATCTTGGTCCTATTTCCCATTTCTTTTGAATCACAAGACATCTTTGAACAACCTTTTTGACGATAGGACTCTTTGCCAGTTTCTCCTTTGCTACTAACGATACCTCCCACCTCCATCAACTATAAATGCCCCTCCCTCACAGCTCACGATACTCTTGACTGATCGATTTATATTAACCTGCTGTAAATTCAGGTTGATGTCAATAAATCAAATAAATGATAAAAGTCTAACCGCCTTTTCCAGCCTGACTTGAATCAACTTCTATTTTACTTTTCGCAAATTTTGGCCTTTCCGATGACCTTGCCAATTTGTAACATGACTCGAAACTGCGCTATGGGGTTCCAAATTCTGATCGTTAAGTTCTTCCCTCAGATGCTGGGAAACAAGGATTACAGATCGGGGTTTGCGTTACCATCAAGGTACAATGAATATCTAAGACACCACTTGCAGGAAGACTCCACAAAAAGCCGGAATGGTGTGATGCAGCCAAAAAGACTTAGGCAAGGAGAAGGTCGTCTCGATAACCAGGAAACAATGCTTACGAGACGTGCAACTTGCTCACCCCATTACAATCTATGCAAAGGAAGTCGACATACTACTGTGGAATGGATGACAGCTGCAATGATTGTTGCCCGAACTGGAGAACCACTGAATAAAATACAAAGAAACTAGGAGACGAGTACTCCCCTAAAATACATATAAGTGAACTGAGATAAACTCTTAAGACATACTGGTACGAGATACCAAGAAAAGCCTTAAAAGATAGACAACTTACGCGAGAAAAAAACACATCCGTTTAATCCATTGAAATCCCATTTAACAGGCCTACTGTATACTAGTTCCTCATTGGACGGGTTGGTATCGTTCTCGGCTAGCACTCTGCTGGGCCCGCGTTCGATTCTCCGACCGGCCAATGAAGAATTAGAGAAATTTATTGCTGGTGACAGAAATTCATTTCTCGTTATAATGTGGTTCGGATTCCACAATAAGCTGTAGGTCCCGTTGCTAGGTAACCAAATGGTTCTTGGCCACGTAAAATAAATCTAATCGTTCGGGCCAGCCCTAGGAGAGCTGTTAATCAGCTCAGTGGTCTGGTTAAACTAAGGTATACTTAACTTAACAGGCCTATACAAGTTAGTTAACAGAAAAAATCTAAATTGGTCAAGAAAAACTATAGGAGAAATCCAAGATTATCAGCAGAAACCAAAACGACACCCACTTAAATAAAGGTAATAACCAACAACATCTCCAAGTTAATCAAGAAAAACCCCAATGCATAAACAAGTTAACTAAGAAAAATCCCAATTGACAAACAGGTTAATCAAGACAAGCGTAAAATATAATATACAAATTCATCACGAAACCCTCTGAGGGACACCCCAGATGATAAACAAAACGAAAGGCTATCGAAGATAATGATGAAAAAAAAAAAAAACACTTAATCGGGGACCACCTGAATGACTGAAGAGAATCAAGAACGCCTCTACAAGATGTCCAAGGTAATCGCCACAAGGAGTCGAAAAATATACAAGTTGATCAATAAATCTAAAACAAAAGACACCCACGTTAATCAAGAAAAAACCCTATACTCATCCAAATTAATCCAGAAAGACATCCAAGTCAACTCACAGTCAATAGAAAAATCTGAAAGACAGCCAAAGATACTGAGCTTAATATGACACCCAAGTGACATTGCTGTTAATGTATAAACAAGTAAAAAGTGCGCCGGAGTCTCTTCGGCCCAATCGAGTATTCTGTACAGCGTATAATGCCGTATAAGACTATCAGCTACGACCGGCCATCGCTCAGTTGCTCCCCAGATGCAGTCGACTGAAGGTGCGTCGCACGTCTCCGAAGAACGCTGCCAGACGCACGATCATGGCTAACCTTGACCTTAAATAAAATGAAAACTACTGAGGCTAGAGAGTTGCAATTTGGTATGTTTGATGATTGGGGGGTGGATGATCAACATACCAATTTGCAGCCCTCTAGCCTCAGTGGTTTTTAAGATCTGAGGGCGGACAGAAAAAGTGCGGACGCACAGACAAAGCCGTCACAATAGTATTCTTCTACAGAAAACTAAAAACCATGAGACATCCAAGTCAATACAGAAACACTAAAAGTCATTCAAGTTAATAATAATAATAAAAAGGAACGCCAAGAGACATCACAGTTAATCACAGGACGTGGGTGCATCCCAGCTCACATGTAAGGAAGATGAGCCACAGGTAGAGGAGGAGGAGGAGGGAGGAGGAGGAGGAGGAGGAGGAGGAGGAGGAGGAGGAGGAGGCGGCGGGAGGAAGGGGAGGTGGGGGAGGAGAAAGAGGAGGAGGTAGAGGAAGGACGAAGAGTAAGAAGTAGGCGGAGGAGGTATTTCTCTGGGTCTCCTAGCTGCTCTCTAAAGACTCCTGACGAATCAATGAGGCTTAAGGAACATGTAATACAAGTTTTGGAGCGTATTCCTCATGAGGACTTTGTTTCTTTACGGCTCTGCCTTCTCTTGTGTTCACAACTCGATCTGGATGAACATCAAACAGGTTGCCTCTGAGTAAATCTGGACAGACATTCATCTTTACAGTCTCTCATACTGTTATGAAACGAGTTCACAGTTCGATACTTTAACATGTATTAAACTGTATGCTTTTTTATATATATATATATATATATATATATATATATATATATATATATATATATATATATATATATATATATATATATATATATATATAGAGAGAGAGAGAGAGAGAGAGAGAGAGAGAGAGAGAGAGAGAGTCTTCTAAAGTCTAGTGAAATTACAGCTCAATATTTAAGAGTACATCTTATGCATACAAAAATAAATCCTATTTATTCACCAACATGAAAGGTTAGGCGACTGTTTGGTAAGGTGAATGAAATCACTATACACATTGTTCCTTTACAACTTTACAATGCAACAAGTGAAAGATTAGGAATACACTCGCTCTTCCAATCGTTACTCTACATAATGTCAATACAATCCGTTCACCTAAAAATGCAATTCAGCACACGTTTCTAATGAAAATTGCCATTAAAAGCATTTAAGGAACAAAAACATCATACTGGGTGAAAATTGGGCGCGCATAAATATGCGCGCGCGCGCGCGAGCAAGCGAGAGAGAGAGAGAGAGAGAGAGAGAGAGAGAGAGAGAGAGAGAGAGAGAGAGAGAGGCTCTACACTACCATCAAGTGCAGCAGGTCTCCCGTTTGCAAGACGGTGTGTTCAAGGTCGTCGTCTGTTTTATCTTTTCCGTTCAGAGTAGAAGAGCAAAGCTCAAGAATTCTCTTGCTTTGCAGAGGAAGCTGCCATTCATTTAACGAAGTTCTCTCTCTCTCTCTCTCTCTCTCTCTCTCTCTCTCTCTCTCTCTCTCTCAAACAAGCACACACTAAAGGCGCTGAACATGTGCGCACGCATTCGTAAACATCAAGCAATAATTAGCAAACTTTCTCTAATGCAAAAGTTAAATGACATCTGCTGAATGTAGTATTTACAGCTCTCTCTCTCTCTCTCTCTCTCTCGCACACCACATGAAACATACACCTTGAAAGCATGTCATCCTGCAAGAGCTGAGACTCACGAAAACATCTACCGAGAAAGAGGAAATGAAAGAGCCATACCAAGAGAGAAAACAACACCAGCAGCATTTCTAGAGTGATTTCTAGAGCGTGGAGGCAATGGCTGTTGCAGCTGATCTCACGTACTGCTGATGGAAGCACCTCGTCACTAGAGGAATGATCGATCTTAGCATTTCATCCTCTCTGAAGGGAGAGGAAAGATACGAGGGGACGACTTCAGCCTAACGGTTTCTCTGTGCAAGATGCGATCATGTATCCAAGTGCTCCGCGCTACTTTGCATATACGTGTTTATATATATATATATATATATATATATATATATATATATATATATATATATATATATATATATATATATATATATATATATATATATATAACTATATATATATCTATATATATACTTATTATATACTTCATCCACGGGATCATTGTAGAAATTACAAGATATATATATTTATATATATAAACACGTATATGCAAGCTAGCACATTATATTATATATACATATATATACGCACGCGCGCACGCACACACACACATATATACATGTGTGTGAGTGTATGTCCCCGTTATATGATATCACATACACACGTGCATATTTTATACTCACAAAGATAAAGCGGCAAATACCTCCTTAGTAACGAATTGTCAATAAACTGAGAGCAACTAGCATCGAAGGGGAGTTATATACGATTAAATGATTCGCACCTATGCCGTTTAGGTTTGTGTGTAGCACCACCGTACACCTTATCCTGCTGAGCGAGGTCGGCGCCCAAAAGGAGTTGGCCATCCGGTCCTCAACAAATGCGTGTGGCACCAGCGCGCTTTCCCATCTCTCATCAGTTATAATTCTGGCATGAGGCTCCGAGCCTTATATCCATGCCCCAGTCCACTTGGATTATTGTTTACTTGTTGAATAAGCAGTTAGTGGTGAAACGTTGCAGAAGCTGTTGTTTATCTTTTTTATTACTGTGTAACAAAAACGGCCTACGAATAACTCTCTTGTTTATCATCCGCTGGAGTAACAAAACGTTAAGGTAAACGGTGTCTTTTTTATTACTGTGTAACAAAAATAGCCCGCGAATAACTAACTTCATGCTTAAGCATGCCGTCTTCCAGCTCGAGGCCACTTTGGCCAATGGCCAATGCATAAATAAGCAGAACGGCGGTACCTCTGTTGGACCAAGCTTAGGTTGGGAACATACCGTCACCGTATACTGGGAACATACTGTCACTACGGTCGGGACTCGCCGTTATGATCCTCTCTCATATTATTACCGTTATATCTGACAGGATAGTACCCCATTCACATACTGTATATATATAATATATATATAATATATATATATATATATATATATATATATATATATATATATATATATATATATATATATATATATATATACAGTACATATGTATATATAGGTACTGTGCGTGCATGTGTGTGTGTGTGTGTGTGTGACAGTTTCGTCGCCAATAACAAGGATATTTTTCTGTTCGCAAGTATCAAGCCGCAAATATCTTATTCACGTGACCTTGGGAAAAGCTGACATCCACAGGGAATTGTAAATGCTAAGTGCATCTGCCCCGATCAAGATTCGTATACATACATACATACATACATACATACATACATACAATATATATAAATATATATATATATATTGTATACATATATATATTTCTAAAAAGCTTTACATAATTGACATATTTATCTGTTACACATATTACATGCCATCCTATTCATACCTACAAACATCCACCCACTGAACATAAAACAGAAGAGTGCGGGTGTCCTTAAAACCACGCCAAATATGTCGCCGGCGAAAGAAAAATTTCACTGCGTGTGTGCGCCCAGAGAAGACATTTTAAAAGATGAGCTGGGATGTTGCGTACACATTAAAACAAAGTATCCTCATTATCGCCTAATAAACAGAAAACGAGCATTAGGTGATGAAAGCTTTTTGGATAATACACTTCAAGTGCATTAAATCATATGAGAGAGAGAGAGAGAGAGAGAGAGAGAGAGAGAGAGAGAGAGAGAGAGAGAGAGAGAGATTCGGATAATATAACCCATGACCATTTGACCTTGGATGAGCGAGAACTTTTGCATAATCTGCACTCCAACACCTCAGAGAGAGAGAGAGAGAGAGAGAGAGAGAGAGAGAGAGAGAGAGAGAGAGAGAGAGATTCGGATAATATAACTCATGAGCATTTGACCTTGAATGAGCGAGAACTTTTACATATTCTGCATGCCAACAAATGAGAGAGAGAGAGAGAGAGAGAGAGAGAGAGAGAGAGAGAGAGAGAGAGAGAGAGAGAGAGAGAGAGATTCGGATAATATAGCTCATGAGCATTTGACCTTGAATGAGCGAGAACTTTTACATAATCTGCACTCCAACACCTCAGAAAGAGAGAGAGAGAGAGAGAGAGAGAGAGAGAGAGAGAGAGAGAGAGAGAGAGAGAGAGCCAAAACATACTCTAGTAAAAGTAACGTCACCGCACACAAGAACCCTAAACAAAAGAAAAACGCTGGTTGGAAACAAGGGACACAACGCACAAAAAAAAAGCAAGCAGAAACAAGCAAAAAAGCGCAAGTAGGAGGTGTACGCGATAACCTTCGGATAAAAGCAAAACGACAAGCAGGTAATTAAAGGAGCTTTCATTGTAACAACACAAATGGACGGAGGACATTAAAGAAAAGCAACGAAACCCAGCAAAAGGGTGGAGCGAGAGGAGGAAGAAGTGAATGTGGAGAAGTGGGAACAGAAGGAAGGGGGGAGGAGGAGGAGGAGGAGGAGGAGGAGGAGGAGGAGGAGGAGGAGGAGGGGAGGAGGAGGAGGAGGAGGAGGAGGAGGAGGAAACGTAAGAGGCATGGAGGAAAAGGAATAAGGGAAGATGGCGAGGAGTGAAGAATACAGAAAGAAGTGAAAATACACAACGTGCATGAAAACGCAGGGGTAAAAAAAGAGAAGGAAGTGACGATAACCTTTGCAACGAAGAGCAGGAAGGAATGAACATGGGGAATGGAAGAAAAAAAAGAAAGAAGGCAGAAAGGAGGAACTGAGGAAAAACACGGAAATGAAGGTATACAGAAGCAGGGGAATAGAGTTCAACTACTGATACTAAGATGAATTTCAAGAAACAGCTGATAAAAAGGGAAAGTCTGAATAAAAATGAAAATTAAATAAAAGAAGATGTCTGGAAAGATTAAATACAGGCTGCGGCCGTGACACTTACACAAACACAAACACAAACACAAACACAAATTTCAGATTATACTTCTCAAACACTTAATCACAAGACAGAGAGAGAGAGAGAGAGAGAGAGAGAGAGAGAGAGAGAGAGAGAGAGAGACGAAATGGGCATAATTTACCACAGGTGTATATGCTCTAGAAACGCACTCACGCACGTACAGTCCAACGGCCAGCTTTAAAACATAGTAATAGACGCTGTTGACGCACATATACGCATGCAGCAACTATCCCCTTCCCTCTCTCCCCCCCCCCAACCCAATGGGCTTTCTCTCACACTCTTTCTCACTCTCCCTCCACTCCCATCCTCTCTCTCTCTTTCCCCTCCTCGTTGCCTCACCCTTCCTGGCGATGCCTCAGCTGCTACTCCGACCACCACATCACGCCTGCCCAATTATTCGCACACACCATCACCAGGAACTGATCCAGTCCCAATTAACAGGCACAAAAGCATTTGACAAAAGTTTGGTCAGCTTACAGAAATTCGCAGCGAATTTCCGCTCAAGGAAACGCCCAGCAAGCGTTTTGAATAAAGAACGGCCGTGATTGGCAACCCAACTAGTGACGTCACGTCGCCTTACAATCATGCATTAAAGGGCTACTACGATTGGCCGATGTTCCGTGACGTCATCAAGCACAGTTGCAATATCGGTTAGTAACCAGAGCATCTCACCGTGACTATGACAGTCCCATCAGATCAGTAACACAGTCAATCTCTCTCTCTCTCTCTCTCTCTCTCTCTCTCTCTCTCTCTCTCTCTGCAGCACACATGGAACGGGTAATTCGACCAATAAGCCGCTAACGAACTAAGCCATAATGACTAAATACTGAAGTATAATTACGTGTACTACATATGCAGAGACCACGTGAATATTCGACAGGGTGAGAAAGAGCACTTGAGCAAGTGTGCGATTGTAATGAGTACCACGTATTCTCTTGAATATGTAATTTGTTGCATGTAACATGAATGCTGATTTTCGATGAGAGGAACTTTGATACCACTGGGTATATACCACTTAGTCCTTTAGCTTCTCTTAATTACTTATTTTTTCCACACAAAATTTAGCAGGTACTATGAATATTCAAATATTGCTGCTACTCACACAGACGCGCGCGCACACACACACACACACACACACACACACACATATATGTATGTATATTTGGTGCGGCCGGTAGTATTTTTGCCTATCTGGCTACAGGACCGAGGTTCGACTCCAGGGCGAGGACGGGTGGATAAGGGCACTGTTAAAACCCATTGTGCTTGTGCTGACCTTGACCTAAGCAATGAATTAGGGACTTGGTAGTTCGACGATTGTGGTGGTTCCAATGAGGATTAAAAAGCATAGAGGTTGAAATATATATAATATATATATATATATATAATTATATAATATATATAATTATATATATATATATATATATATATATATATATATATATATATATATATATATATATATATATTATACATATATACAGTATATTATATGTTACATATAATTATATATAATATATATATATAATTATAAATATATATTACACACATATATTTATATATATATATATATATATATATATATATATATATATATATATATATATATGAAACCACTCATTAATTACCACGAGGTAATAAAAATGCATTCAAATGAACCGCTTCTTCTCCAGCTCCTACTCCCACTCCAAGCAAACCCTTCGCCCTCACCCGTGTCATCTCTCTTTCTCCCCCCTCTCTCTCTCTCTTTCTCTCTCTATCCCTCTGACGTAAGGATGACGTTGGCTACTAGGTTAAATCGATTCCTTGATCGGGAGACCAGCGACTCTTTTCGGATCGCCAGCATCTGGGGGAGGAGATCGTCAGTCACGTGTGATGGATGGACGGAGATGTTGCCTGGAGGTGATTCCAGAGACATCACTCGCCAACATCAACCAGTTATCATCAGCATCATTCTCTCTGTCAGCAAGCCTTGTCCAGCATGATCATGATCATCAGTATCATTATCACCGATATGACTGTCACTGTTTGTAGAGAAATGAGCAGTTTCCCCAATCAAAAGTTATGGCTTTATTATTAACGTTATTTAAGAAATACAGCCGTTTCAAAAATTAAAAAAAAAGTGGCTCAGATATCATTAAAACAAACCGTTTCCCAAGAAAAGACCAAACCACAATCACTGCTCGATCAAGGGTAGACAAATGAAAAATACTTTTACAGTATGCTTATCACAATAAACGGCGCAAGAAAACACTGCACAATTAAGACTTTTCATTATTTTTTTATCAGTTAACACAGAACTTAAATCTAACCTAAGCAGCTGTTGTTCCAGATGATACACGAAATACTGCAGTGTACATACATTTAATTAATGTAGGGTTTACAATAATCATTTATATACAATGCTTTAACTTATGAAACAAAAATTGTTAGTGGGGCAAAATATATCAGCGTCGATAAAATGTTAAAATTCATATGCACACGGACAGAGCTATTAAAACAATATTTTACAAATGTCAATTTGTAATTTGACAAAACTAACAAAAAGAATAAAAGCTAAAACGACTAAACTTCATATCTCTATGAAGAGGGAATTTCAAAGTGGCTTTGTGTCATGTAATGCAATAAAATAACAACTAAGGAAAATATGCTAAATAATTTTATGAAATAGTTTACAAAATTCAAAATATAAATTGTTAAGGAGCACAAAGACTTGTACTGTACATACAACCAAAGGTAAATTCTTTATTTTAAAGAAATTATTTTTCAAATGAAACTC
Organism: Macrobrachium rosenbergii; assembly: GCF_040412425.1. Classification (NCBI taxonomy): domain Eukaryota; kingdom Metazoa; phylum Arthropoda; class Malacostraca; order Decapoda; family Palaemonidae; genus Macrobrachium; species Macrobrachium rosenbergii. The sequence continues at coordinate 33,538,829 of NC_089776.1, read as the reverse complement.
GATGCCCAATGTATGAAAAGATAAATACTGTATATATATTATATATATATATATATATATGTGTGTGTGTGTGTGTGTGTGTGTAATGTATACATATTCGTTCAAAAATCTCGAAATAGTTACACTAAAAGATTTCACATGTATCAAGCATGGAAAAACATATATATATACACATCATCAGTTTTGAAATTTCAACGATGATTTATAAATTAACTGCTCTGGCGTAACTATATTTGATTCTACATAACCCCCTCGAAGTTTGACACACACTTTATATATATATATATATATATATATATATATATATATATATATATATATATATATATATATATATATATTGTATATATATATATATATATATATATATATATATATATATATATATATATATATATATAATATATATATATATATATATATATATATATATATATATATATATATATATATATATATATATATAAATATATACAATATATATATATATATATATATATATATATATATATATATACTGTATATATATCTATATGTATAAAATATGTGTGTCAGACTTCGAGGGGGTTATGTAGAATCAAATATAGTTACGTCAGAGTAGTTAATTTAAAAATAATTGTTGAAATTTCAAAACTGATGATGTGTATGTTTTTCCTTGCTTGATACATGTGAAATCTTTCAAAGTAACTATTTCGAGATTTTTGAACGAATATGGATATGTTATATACATACATACATACATACATACATACATACATACATACATACATATATATGTATATATATATATATATATATATATATATATATATATATACACATATAATACTTATGTTTTCATACATTGGGCATCAAGTTCTATTTGAAAAAAAAATCTTTAAAATAAAGAATTTAACTTTGGTTATATGTACAAATCTTTGTGCTCCTTAGCAATTTATATTTTGAATTTTGTAAACTATTTTTTAAAATTATTTATCATATTTTCCTTAGTTTTTTTTATATTCTTTCTGTTTGTTCTGTCAAATTACAAAGTGACATTTGTAAAATATTGTTTTAATAGTTCTGTCTGTATATATATATATATATATATACATATATATATATATATATATATATATATATATATATATATATATATATATATATATATATATATATATATATACATATACTGCGTAAAAGCATGACACATTAAGACAAAGAATTTTAACATCAGATTATATCTCAAATCACTATTAGCTTTGATGCCAAAAAAAAAGGTAGGTTCTATTTTAAATATAAATATCACTGAAAGAATATACAGAACTCAGGTTATTGGGTAAATGATCGAAGCGAAAAACCCTGAAATAGTAAAGGCTGTATATTAAAAGTGTCCACTGATTATATGTACATAAATAATAGACCTCTTAAACTTATGATGGTGTTAATTCGCATAAACTGTTATCATATGAAATACATCAAGTTTATTACCAATTAAAAACATTTTCAGCTAATAGGAGGTCACTTATAAAAATATATATATATATATATATATATATATATATATATATATATATATATATATATATATATATATATATATATATATATATATTATATATTCCTGCACCAAAGGAACATTAAAACTTAGACAGATAAAAAATAAATTTAGTGCAAGCTGAGATAATCTGTATTGCTTGTTACTCTTGTAACAAACCGTAAGACTGGTCTCATAAGGGCTTGTATGAATTATTTTTTATTCAGTTCAGAATAATCATATCCTTCAAGGTAACAAAATGATTTTTTGTTTCTAAATATTTAAAAATACACAATGAAAGAGAACTGCATAATATATATATATATATATATATATATATATATATATATATATATATATATATATATATATATATATATATATATATGTGTGTGTGTGTTTGCGCGTATGTGTGTGTGCACATGGTCATGTGTGCGTGCGTGCGCGTTTGTGTACACACAATGGAAACCCAGACGAATACCAAACGCCAAAGATCTAACGGTCATGAGACCAAACAATAATGCAACTTACCCCATTTGCGGAACGGTCGGGCTGAGGGAGGGAGGCGTCTTTCCGTCAATCATGCTGCTCTAACTTCAGTGACGTCACGGCCGACACACACGAGGCATAGGTGCTTCTGATAACGACTCTAATCGCATGCCCACGGGAACTCTTTCTAGTAACTAAAAATATCACAAAAATAAGTCCCTTTTTTTTTATACAACGTATCCGGTCTCTCGCGTCCTGCCTCACTTGGCGTCTAGTATTTATTCTCTTTTTATTTCCTTACACTTACGTTATCACTTCCCCCCGTTGTGCTTGTGATTATCTCTTGCTTGCTTGCTCTCGCTCGCTCGCTCGCTCGCTCGCTCACACTCTCTCTCAATTCACTATCACTTTTATTATCACATTTCCTTCCAAGTCTTATCAATGATTGCCTCAACACCGGACCGTTCCTCGTCCTCTTTCTCCGACCATTAAGTCTCTATACATCGTCTTGAAAGCGTACAGCGAACAACCCTTTCGCCTCCTCTTCCTCTTTACATCTTTCCGACGGTCATGGACGTTCTTGGGGCGGGGGGGCGGCGGCGGCAAGCCTGCTTCGGTTCGCTTAATTCACCTTGATGTACCGCTTGTCCATTGTGTCAAACTGTTTCTTTTCCGTCTCTTTCGTAATGTCTTTCTCTTTCTGTCTGTCTCTCTCCCTCTGTCTCTCTCTCACTTCATTTTCCCAAAGACTAGTCTAGTAAATCTTGCGGTCCGATAATCTCGTGCCTAAGTTGCTCTTCATCAAAAACAAGCACTGGACATTGAGGCTAGCTGGAAAGAGAAAACGGGTATCAGAGTTAGTGTGTATGCGTGTGGTAAATAAAAGCATGAAAGACAACAATAATTAATAATTATATAGACTAAATTGGAGACACACATTAAGAAGCAAAATAATTTTTAAAATAAATTCAGATCGATAACAACACCAAC